>NW_027211700.1:672500-832500 GCF_022749685.1 Semicossyphus pulcher | reverse complement strand
CCCCTCAGCTAACTCAGTCACTGAACGTAACCTCTGGGCCGTGTTTGTGCTGTTGGAGCCTTTTGGAGATTTGTTCATGTAAATATCAGACAGATAATCTGTGTGTGCGCTTTGTTGGACTAACAGACCGTCCAACACGTCTCACACACTGTTTCTACGCTCAGTATTATATTTATCTGTTAGCAATAATTAGCAGCTAGCTGTGTCTGTGCTCACCGTACCTGCCTGTTAGCTCGTTCACTGTCATACACTGATCTATGGCAGGGGAGTCTGGACTGTTGTTGGCTTTTCCCTGCAAGAAGTTCAGGTCAGCTACGATCACGTAGAGAATCTCATTCTGTGGGAAACACGGTCGCTAAGTAGCTAATAGCATGCTAATGAATTAGCCACAGGCAGAGAGTGTACAGCTTTGTAACTTAAGATAAGATAATCCTTTATTCGTCGCACAACGGGGACATTTACAGTGCTACAGCAGCAAACATTACATTAAAGGGCACATCAAAAGAAGTAAGTAAACATATGTACAGAGGTGATAAGACGCAGTAGGTGAACAATAACAACAGCTTAGCCTTTACTCCACCCTCACGTCTGAGTGTGGTCCTTTGTGGTGTAGATGAGGTGGTCACTGTGGTGTTTACTTCTGTGTTTTCACCTTCAGGTCATCGGTTAGCCAAAGCGCTATGCTGCTGTTAGATATGTTTCAGTTATACATGATCAGTATCAGTCAGTAAACCACAGTGTGCTACAGTTACGTCCACACCCACAGCCAGCAGTGAACAAAGAGTGTGTCCTGTGTGTGTCTGACAGCAGCCTGAGGGCTCAGGTCAGCTGAGCTTCAGATAACACACACTCACTGCCCTGTTTGCTCAAACGGAAACTCAGCAGCAGATAAGCTGAGAGCCACTGGACCTGAGAGCGCGCATGTGTCGAGTGAGGGATTGTGTAACACCGGCACATTAACTCCACTGTACGTTTGAGGATTCGGTGATAGCAGGTTGGAAGGAACAGAAAAGGCCATTATGAGCAGAAAACAAAGCAGGTCATGGCCGAGCTGAATTCTTCTCCCACCAGCAGCCTACGATCAGACCGCATCTAAAATATCACCTGATTTTCTTCTCGCCGTATGAGAATCTCTTGTAGCCTGAAAACCGCAGAACATAAACCATTGTTTGAGGTTTAAACCTGTTGACAGCTGTGTGTTTCTTATAAAGTCTCTCCCTGGACAAATGTCGACCTTCTGAGGCCCAGACTGAACAGAAACCATGCTTCACTTCTCCAACAGAAGTCCTGCATCATTTGAGTCTCCACGCTCCTCCCAAACTGTTATTTCCTCCCACATTCAGCTCCAGACGTAAATAGCAACAACATCCTTCTAATAGCTCAGAGGGGGGTGCTAATGGAACTTCCTGCATCCGCCAACCTCAGCCCTCCACCCGACTCTGAAGTGTCAACGGTCACGCTGCAATTGTTGGACGGATTGTGGAGACAGGAAACGACAGAAGTCGAACTTCCTGGGCCGGACGGTCTAAAGATGGGGATGATTAAAGATAAAGAAAACGTTAAAGTCTCTATATTTAGTCTTTACACTCTCGTTTGAAGGTTTGCAGCTGTCACTGAGAAATGAAAACAGAAACGTTGCAGCTTTCTGTTCCTCTTCTCAATAATGAAGCATACTCAATTTGAAAAACAACTAAGAGAGAAACTCATCTCAGACATTTTCTCCTGCTGGGGTCGGAAGTTTAATTTTTTTGGGGTCATCCAAGAGGGTCACAAGTGTCATCAGGCACACTCCTTTACAGGGTGCCAAGCTGCAGATGTCCGTCTGTCCATCCACATCTGACATGTTTTAAATACCGGGAGGTAGATGGGCAAACTTGAACTTTGAGGAGCTGCTGTTTGTGCACAGTCAGAGTACACAGAGTGGAGAGCATAACTGAAGGGGGGAAGAAGAGATGCAAGAAGAGCGGGTTAGGGAGCAGGAGTTGCTAACTTGCTAGCTAACTGACAGGTCCTAAATATCACAACTGGAAGGATGGAGGGACTTAAAAAATTAAGATTTTCATTGGACGCAAAAAAAAGAAAGAGACAAAGGAGTTTTCAGGTGTGAGCTTTCAGGTGTGGCGGCTTTAAGAAAAAAAAAGTCCTCATGTTCAGTCCAAAAGTGAAGCAGTTTGTGAATTTGCAAACGAAGTGAAAGCAAAGATGCTAAAAGATGCAAATTCATGCTGGGAGAGGCTAAGTCACACATCTCATCAGTGCTGAGATTCTCCTGACGTCCCAAAGCTGCATCAGAAACAGTCAAAAAACACAACCACTTTAAAGTCGTTTTCTGGTCGTCTTGCACACAGACCTTACAGACTTTACAAAGCTGCATCGTCATGTAGTTCTTTCAGCATCCTTTCAGATGGTTTATAACAATAAAGGAAGGAAGGAAGGAAGGAAGGATAAGTTTTCAACATTTCTTCATGTTTTCCAAGACAAGAGAAGCCATTAAATATCATTAATAATATCAGCATAGCAACTTCTTCATCAGCTGGATGCTGGATGCTGGATGCTGGCACATATGGGACAATAAAAACAAGACGCATGTGAAAACAGAATTTCTGCTCCTGTTTTGATTTGATGGGAACTTTAAAGAGTCTCTAAAGAGTCTCTGGGCTGAGACCAAGAAGATGCTGGGTCCCACTATTTACATGTGTGATATGTGCAGGCTGAGAACTGGTCTGTAATTATCACCGACTAAAGAGCAACTCCCTGTTTCCCAAAGGAATCCCATAAACTTACAGAACACATCTCATGTCCATAACATGTGGAATCAATCTGAGCGCGCCCAGAACTGATAGAGTGTGCTCATAAATCTGCAGGGCTTTACTAAAAAGGAGTCTGTTATCATTATCTGAAATATAAATTAAACTAAATTAGACCGATCATCTGTGAGGTCAGCTGACTGGATGACGTTCTGTTTTCATGGAGAGGTACAACAACATTTCAATCTGCTCTTCTACAGTGATTTCTAACAGCTTGACTTTCGTCAGAGTCACGTGTAATTGGCAGTTTGCTCCCTAAATCCCACCACAAACAGGTCAGGAGAGCGGTCCGTTACCATGGAAACAGCCAGGTGATTCAGCTGTGTCACTGTGCTGGGCGTGCAGAGAAAGGAGAGTGCTGACGGCGTGCTTTCAGTCAGCTGCTGTCAGCACAGAGGGAGGACAAACACGCTCAGGCATCCCAACAAAAACAGTGACACTGACGCCGTGACACTGCTGCACCACTGGCCTCCACTGACACACACACACACGCACGCAGACACACACACACACACACACACACACACACACACACACACACACACACACACACACACACACACACACACACACACACACACACACACACACACCCTCCAGCTCCTTGAGGCTGACCAGTGCCCAGTGTGATGAGCTGTTAGCTCGGATCAGTACCAGGATTTCTCTGATGGACACCAACTACGGCCGTTCTGTTTCAGCTGTGGAGCGCCTGTCCGTCTGTCTCCGCTAGAGTGGCAGTTTCACTGTATCTAGCAAGTCACAGGTGGGCTGAGATCTGTCTCACTACAGCGCTATGAAGCCACAACAAACAGATGTTACTGAGATTTAATGACAATAAACAGGCTGAGAGGATGCTGAGAGAACTACATCAGGATGCAGGGTTGTAGAGAGGCTGAGGTCATGCTCTGTCAGGTCTGTCTGTAAGACGACAAGAACACGACTTTAAAATGACTGTTTTTTGAATGAGGTTTGGTTCAACCAGATTTTGATGCAACTTAAGATCGTCAGGAGAATCTATGCAATGCCATTTTGCATCTATTGGCATCTTTGCTTCACTTTGATGCAAATTCATATAAAAATCAGTTTTGGACTGAACTTAATCCGATCACACACACACACACACACACACACACACACACACACACACACACACACACACACACACACACACACACACACACACACACACACACACACACACACACACACACACACACACCTGTTTGAACCTGTACATTTCTGGTAGCAGGAAGGTCTTTGTGGGTTTGAGTCAAAATAAAATGAAGTTTGTGTTTATGGTAATGTAGGAACCTCTCCATCAGTGGGATTGATTGATGTGTTTTTAATCTTTATAGCGGCACAATAACTCCTTCTTGTGCAACTTTCTGTTCTCAGAGAGCAGCTGCTGAACTCTGCCGACCTCCCGTCTTTGTCCTGACTAGTCTTTCCCTCAGCTTTCTTCTGTATTATTCATCTGGCCTGCAGCATCTCTGTAAATTATTCAGTCTGCAGAATAAAAGAGGGGAGACACCCCACACCACAGCAGCAGCAGCAGACTGATCCTGAGGCTGCAGGGAGGTCAGAGCGCCGTCACATCAGTTTAACAAGCAGCAGAGAGTCTAAAGCCCACACAGGCACCAGGAATACATACAGCAAAATATACGACACGCAGAGCACATGTAGCAGCATGTCGTCTGACCAGGCCTCAGCCCTCACCACAATGTTTGTTTAAGCAAAGCCTCGTCTGTAGAGAGAGAGCTGCTATTCAAGGATATTTGTCCAACTGTAAGACATGTTATATTTACCTCTGCAGAGGTGAAGTTTGTCTGTTTGTCAGGAGGATTACAGAGAAACTGCTCAAAATATGTTCCTACAAATTGGTGGAAAAATGTAACATGGGCCAAAGAAGAACCTTACGAAGTTTGGACCGGATCCAGCAATCTGACCAAGCATAAACACTTATGACACCGGTGTCACATTAAAGTGGATCCAAACAGCAGGAAAGTAAGAAGTTCCTCCTTATGAACCGTTTTTAGTAACAACTGTTCTGATAACAAGAATCAATCCATCAATCAATCAAGCTGTTCTTCAGGTTATTTCTGAAGACCGAGCATCTGATGTTCGTACACGTGTTCATGATAAAGAGGTCATTTCTGTTTTTACTGTCGAGCGTTGAGAAGCGGCCGACACTGAGCATCTCTTCCATACCAGCAGGATTTAACTAACCAACAATAAACTCTCCGCTCACAGCGCACTGCTGTTGTTTGTCATCGTCACATGATCATTTTTGTTGATTTTGAAAGCTGAATATAGACAGGGAGCACAGGAGAGAGAGAGAGGGGACGGCAGGCAGCAAAGGGTTGGAATCGAACCAGGATGGTGGACTTAGCCTCAGTGCACCGGGCACACACTCCAACAGATCCAGGGCGCCCTGTAGTTGGACAGTTAAACTGGTTGACTTCATGGATGAGCTGCCGTTGCAGCTCCGTGCTTCCCTTTCACAATAAAACAGTTAACTGGGAAAGATCCTGGTGGGAGAGGGTGCATCCTTTAACGGATAACAGATTACTGACCGTTTCTCTGGATAGTTATTGGCTATGTGCTGACACTCAATAATTAGCTGGGCTGTCCTCTGACTTTGGTCTTAAGACTGCACAGAAACGTGCGTGTCCCTGACTGAAGGATAAACGACGCACTTCAGAGGTTCGACTGCTCATCTGCTCGTCCTCATCAGAGGCAGGAAAGAGTCTGTTCAGCCTCGTCCTCTTCATTAACCAGCGCTGCTCTCTCTTCTAGTGGCAGCGCTGGTTAATCCCAGTCTCTGGAACGCCTGAGGATTAGCTCCCAGCAGGGCGGCCAGCTCAGGCTCACTGGAACATCTGGTGGAGACTCTGATCTGGCTACTTGGCCGTGAAGGAGCGAGCGAGAGGTGAATAAGTGGGAAAGAGGATTAAGAGCCCAGCGGTGTCGGGTTAACCTTCTTGTTTGGTAAATCAGAAGCATCGGGCGCATAATCCTCTGACGTGATGGGCGAGTAATGAGTATCACACACACTCTCTCACCAATCAGAGAGACGGGTCACACACACGTCTACAGCTCATTGGAAGTCGTCAGGTCCCATCAATCATCCCAGCAGCAAGTAAAGTCAAACATAACATAGCTAGCTACTAGCTTTATCTACAGTGCGTAGTGATGCACCAATCAGAGTGTTTGTTCTGCTGCCGAGTTAAGGCGATAGGCGACAGGCGACAGGCGACAGGCGACAGGCGTAAAGCTGCAGCTGCAGCTTTCAGCGTGTTTCTGGATGAAGTCATAGGCCTCCATAAGAAGGGAGAAATGACATGGACTTGTTTCTGTTTGTCTATCTTTGTGCGACTCTTCCCGTGAGCATCAAGCCACTCAGGTAACATAAAGAAGGACAACCAGTCAACCACTGGGACTTGTCACAGCTAGCAGAGCGGCTCCTGGCTGAACTTTACATGGCGCCAACAAAAAGCTGAGACTCTTGATTCTGAGGGAAATATCTCAGCAGCTACTGGATGGATTGGAATTAAATGTGGTGCAAACATTCGTGTTGCCCTGATGATTCATTAGGATTACTCTGCTATTAAGACTAAGGACATCCCATCAGCCTCGGTTTTAGTCTTGGTGCACGTTAGAATGCCAACAGGCTGACTGAAGAAGGCGAACGTGGAAACACAGCCGTGTTGTTTCTGCTGCTGGCTACAGTGCCGCTCAATGCCCTGGTCCAATAGTCCCGTAATAAGGCCCCAAACAAACAGTAGGTTTCAGGTAAATGATCGTGTGTCGACAACAGTGTGGTGCTAGCAGAGAGTGTGATATCAATATCAGCAATCAGTGTTTTTCTGTATATATTTCTTTAATCACACAAGTATCAGAGGGGTCTCAGTATCGCTATCACGAAGGAAGAATAGCCCCAAACCCTGGTGGCCTATCAGGACGCACTTCTCTGCCATAGACTGTATGAGGAGTGAATGCAGCACTCCGGTCTGAAAGGTGAAGCTGACACACAAGCGTCTTAAACCTGCATTGTTTTTAATGCATCGTTGCTTTGTTTGGTCTCAGTCTCTAGTTTCAACTCAGCATGATGTTCATTTAGTCACTGATGCTCCCGTTTAGAGTCACAGGGACCAGGAAGAGGGGAGGGGTTAGGGCGGGGCTACCTGTGATTGACAGGACACTACCAATGCCTCTGACAAATGTGTCTGCCTCGTCTTTAATTCTGTAAAACACTCATTCGTTTATGTCTTAATACATTCAAACAGAAGGTAATTTATCCACTCTGATGAACTGACTTGAGTCCAACACTGTGATTAAGATTTCGTCACAGTAGGTGAAGTTTTTTCAGAGTGCTATTTCTGTCTGCGAGTGTTTATAAGAGAGAGGCAGGCTGACGGAGAGAGATAAAGATGTCTGATGTATTTTTAGACGCCCACCCTGAGGTTCATCCACTGATCGTCTACCAGTAATTACATCCGAAGTTGGCTCAATGTTTCTGCATAGATGTGATTAAACCAGATGAAGTGTGTGTGCGCTTCACTAATCACATATCTTACAACTTGTTCTGTAGCATTCCTGTCCGCTGTGACTGAGCCGTGAACTCTGACACACTGAGTCCGCAGGAAACTCGGCCTTTCAACGCCTGTTCATCACAAGCAGCACAGCTCATTTACAATGCAAACACACTGCACAAGAAGACACGAATCCAGGCGCAGCATTCTGCTGCGAACCTGATTTCACAACAAGACGGACGGACTAAAGCTCTTAAAGATATCAGGTTATGACTGAAGAGATGTTTGACCCTGAAAGAGGAGTTCTTACTCTGAGGACCTGGTTAAAGAAATACAAATTATATTAAAAAACGGCTGCTTTCGAAGCCCCTGGAGAAGGAGAGCAACAACAAGACGTAAGAGCTTTACTGCAGATGAAAACATTTCATCCTCTTCAGACAAGTGTTCCTATTTAATGGCCTGAGGGGGGGGTTGTTAAAGCCTCTGAAGATATGGATTGAAATAGTAAAAACGTACATATGATATAAAAGTTGTCTCGTAAAGCATCCAGAAAATATGAGTGAAAATAAACCTCCATAACTATTCGAAAACGTGGTTCAAAAACAGCTCATTCTGCTGTTTTAGACCAGTTCTGATTTTGTGGGCGTGGCCTATCACATTTTGATTGACACCCACCTGGCTCCTTCACAATAAAGGCACATGTTCAATTCGTGTTGTGCAGTGTGAAATGTTTGAGTCGTCTGACTGAATGTAGAGTTACAAAATGTTTTGCTGTCCAAGTCAGAGTTAGCAGTTAGCATGCTACGTTAGCTGAGATGCTCCTATTTGTTCCCAAAGCTTTGAATATAATAACTCTGTAACGTTGGCTAATGTCAAACTATGAAGGAGCTCAACATCGCTCGCCAACGCCAAAAACTTTTATGACAATATTTTGTACTGAAACTCGTTTCTGCTGCCTCTGATATAAACGTGACATAAACAGGCCCTGAAATGCAGCAGTGAAAGTTTAAGATGGACCGACTGTAAGGATTGATGTGTATGGCATCAATGAGACCACGTGCAGCTCGTTCAGTCAAGCCCCAAAGATCCGATTTAAGCTGGTGAAATGGCTTTAAGCAGAATGATGTCATCACTGCTGCGGACACCACAATGAGTCCAACCTACGCACGTTTTAGACTGAGATCATCCCAAAGTCTGAGCGTACAGGAGGAGCCGCGTCCTCATTGTGAAGGGTTTGTTTTTCTGCTGAACTAACATCCTGAAGAAGAAGAGGTGGAACTGTAGCAGGAATATGGTGCCAATGAAGGTCACACTGAACATTGAACAGAGCTTCGTAGTAAGTCCAGCCCTCAGACATCTCATATGTATAACTAGCATGAGCATGACTGATTCTTTTTGACAGTATGAAGGTTAATGTCCATAAATCCACTCAGAAATATAAGAATCCTTTTCATGGAATTCGTCTAAAAGCACATCAGCTTTCCGCTGACTCCCTCGCTGTTTCCTTCTTCCTTTCCCGTCTCAGACTGGAGGCAGACAACAGGAGGATGTGAGCGTCAACACAGCATAGCGGTTAACATTATGACACAAAGAAAGGGCCGCAGGAAATGTGTTTGACTGAGAGGCTTAAAAAACTGGAAGAACGTCAAGAAATTCCTGGATCTGCTGCTGGGAATTAACTGTTTATGAACAGGACCAATCAGGAAATCCAGGGGAGTCTTTAGTTTCTGTCTTTCTGCTCTCGTATGTGGTGGGCTACTTCCTTCCTCCAACAAGGTGAAAACATTTCACTTCAACAACCTTCACGGAGGCTCATTCTGCTGTTCAGATACAGCCAGGCTACGATAAGACAAGATTATAAAGGTGTAAATTTACAAGCATTTCTAAAACCTTCTCAAAGAATCTGAAGTCGTGGATTTATAAGAAGACACTCAAATTTTCTGAGAACTTAAAGCAATAAATGACAGAGGACAAAAACTAATTTAGAGTGAAAAGTTTAAATATTTACATTAAATAAAAAATAAAATAATAACTTTCAAATTTCAAAGAAAATAACTCAAATATTCTCAGAGATTATAAAGTTAGATTTACAAAAACAAATTCTAATTTAAGGGAACGTACGGCCGATGTTTTGGGGGGAACAGAGTTCCAAGTTTACAAGAAGAAATCTTTTTCCTCGACGAACCACCTCGCTTCACTGTGGAGCGTTTCACGCAGGAAACCACAGTTTGTAATCTGCTGTATCAACTCACAGTGTCATCAGAATTTAAACTGGCCGTACAGTTTGTGAACGAACGACTTGGCTTGTGAATAAGAGTTAGAAAACAAGTCTCTTCATCAAACACATCCACTGACATTAAGCTCCCTCCCCCTCCATCAGCCTCCTTCCTCCCATAAGAGATCCCGGGGGACAGGGTCAGGAAGTGGCCTATTTGTTCCATAGAAGATTCCACAAATACCAGAGTGAGACCTAAAGGGAGAGGCCTGCTTCCCGTTGTTTCCAGTCCGCCTGTTAAGACAAGTGAAGATGGCTTCTTGCTTCTTTAACCTCCTCGGTCTCTCTCTCTCTCACGCTCCTGCCTCCCTCTCTCCCCCCAGGCCTCTTCGATCTGGATTCCTTCTGCAAGTTTCAGATAGTTTGGGGTAAAAGTCTCCAGCAGATTTACAAGCTGACACGTCTGCTTTAAGTATTTCCATGCTGTATATGATCTCAATTACTAGGCTTGTTATGAGCGCGGTTGGAGGAATATATGAGGATATGGTACACGGAGGATGCCAGCTTCCTGAGCTTTATCCTGTGTGTTTGTTTATCGTGGGAAGTAGGAGGGTTTTTACGACCACACACCCCATGGACACATTTCATTCTCTGCATAGAAGCTTCACATCATTGTTAACTCCATCCTCAATGTGTTTTCTTGTTTATTATCTTGGTGGATTTGGCGACATCAACTGTTACAACCAAAATACCTCTGGACGCTACAATCAATAGAAGCAATGAAAACATGTGACGTAGTGGTAGACTGCTAGGCTACGTAGCTAGTTCCATTATCCAATGTATACGCCTTCCTGTTCAACATAACACAAGCTGTTTGGCATGACGTGATTCAGCAGCCAATACTTAGCATACCTACGTAACGTCAACCACCATCCAGTCTGTTTACTACTGACGCGATAGTGGAGGCCAGAGGCCTCGCAGAGGCTAACACATCGGTGGCAGCCATCTTGGTTGTTTACAAAAGTGCCTTAGGGGATGCAACTGCCAGAGCAAATAAGGCACGAGCAGGCAGATGTTTCTGGTTCTGTGAGGAAACACAATGGCGTCATTTTGATGAAATTAAACCAGACGTGATGACTGCATAACTTGCTCCGCTGAATGTGTACCTGGAAAATCAGGTACGACTACTGACTTCTATTTTCAGGGTTTTGACGGTTAATACTTCTGTCGACGACAGACACAGAGCAACAAAGTAAGCAGGGCCATTGACTTATCCTGACAAAGGTACTGAATGAAAGCATGCAGGCCGTCTGTCCGCCCATTGGCCGCTCCGACTCTGGTCCGTTGGCCGCTCCGACTCTGGTCCGTTGGCCGCTCCGACTCTGGTCCGTTGGCCGCTCCGACACTCTCTGCTCTGGTGTTGACTGCCAGTAAACTTCTTGTAAACCAACTGGTGATGCTACTCTCCAATGTGATTGACCCGTCAGCTGACAGCCCCGTCAGCACCCAGCAGAAAGGACACTCGGTCGTGTGCTGGGATTTAAAAGTTCCTACACAAAGTCCTTCTGGTTCTTGCTTTGTAAGCTGAGCCAAACACTCAGCAGAAGGGTCTTTACTCAAAGGACAGGTATCAGCCTGAGGTAGCGCTGCCACAGGGCTTACTGATCATCAGCCGGAGCCAGGACTCTCTGCCCTGATCATGTGCAAGAATGCATAACTTCATTTTTACCACCTCAGATCAACAGTAACATGTATCAGTTTCATAAATGAACAATGACACTTTTCATTTCCTACTTCTCTTATCATCACAAGTAAAGTCTAAAAACTGTAATTTATGGATGTCTGAGGAAATAGTTTGAAGGAGAACAGTTTGGCTGAATCAAAGTGGAAGCGAGTTAAGGCAAAATGACTTCCTGAATGGGCAGAAACAACAACAACGGTGCCAAAGTTAACAGGCAGCACTGAGGGTACACGCAGCGGAGAGAAGACGGAGAGGCTGAGAGAGAAAGTATGGAGGTGCTTCAAAATGTCTACAGCTACGACTGGATTACAGATTTAGAATATAACGGTTACATGTAGGTCAAACGATCGATCAAACTTTAACTGCTCTTTAATAAAAGATCTACAGAATGAGAGAGGCGGTGCTTACACGTAGCTTAAGACTCGCGGTGGTCTGTTTTTATGAGTCTGCATTAAATAAAAAATGAATCGACCTGCCGCACACAGATCTGATGCCAAGGAAATACCTGAAGCTGCTGCCAAACACGAGCAGCAGCATCCTGCAGAGAGACGCATGGAGGAGACTTGAGGACAGTCAGTCCCAGTCAGCTGAGGCTTCTGTCTGCATGCACGCTGAATGCTGCACATCCGGTTTGACTGGAGCAACTCAGTGACCTGGCCCAGAGGACGTGCTCAGGGACTACCCTGAACTTCAGGCTGTACGGCTTTAAATTCTAATAAGAATCCACGTTATTATGGTCTTTCTATGTTCAGAAGAAGGACTATTCATTCTTGTTTCTGCATCTTTAAGTCAGGAATCAGTTAACGATCAGAATAATCAGAAAAGCCGGACTGAGGACGGCCAGCAGCAGCTGCCTCACTAAACTTGATAATGGGGCATCTTCAGAACAAACAGCTCTCTGGACCGGAGAAGAGTTGCCCACTGGAGATGCACATCTACAACTACACACATGTAGGGGCTATTCACGTTACCAATAGGAACTAAGGGTGATGTGATCCAGCCCCAATAACAACAATAATATAGGACAGCATGTTCGTAGCTGTGCGTTTGTTGGATTTCAGCTGACTTTACCGTTGGTCCATTTCTACGTTTTGGTTATTGATGTTATACTGTTCAAGTCTCGGAGAGCTGCCCAATCACATTTGAGCAAGCTTTGGTTGTACGTAGGAAAACCAGGTGTAGAGCAAAAGAAGTGGAACACATTAGCCGAAATGAAATCCCAGAATCGATCGTCAACCAAGAGACAACAATTAAGCTTTTTACTATGTCCTCTTTAAAAAGGTGTCTACAGACGAGCACAGATGTTCTGACATCATTTTTACCCTCCAGATACCGATACTGATACCGATACTGAAACCTCGAGTAACTGCAGATAGAGGGAACCCCTCAGATACTTGTGTGATTAAGAATCCATTCAGTATTCATGGAGCCCCGAAATGCTGACAGTCTGATAGCTTCGCCTCTCTTTCTGCGAGCACCACACTGCTTTGACTGTTAAGCCGCTTTCTCACTGGTCAAAAAACCAGCTAACACACGCTAACACATGCTAACACACGCTAACACACGCTAACACACGCTAACACCCGGCTTTTTTGCTTAGTGGGAAATGTTGTCAGACCCGGGTCACATGACTCTGCAGTGGACCTCCTCGTCATCTCAGCTGCAAACTCCGCCCGTCTCCGTCCGAGCAGCGCTCGAACATCGTTCCTAATGTGTCATCGCAAACGGGCTGAATACAATAAAGACCTAACCACCGTAACATCTTCACTGGTTACTAACCCTGTCTCCGGCACGTCTGTGACATCAGACGGTGACGCAGCAGAAAAGAGACCAACAGGAGGATACTTCACTGGCAATGGGAAAAGAGACAATTAGCATTTATATGTGGGTCTTCCCGGGTCTGAAACAAACGCATCAATGTGCTTCATTTAGGGGTGTTACTGTCACACAGTAATTGACCTGGAACCAGTTCATTTTGTCGATGTTGTTGGATCAGTGAATTGACTTGCTACGAGATTTGGCCCACGTATCTGCAGACGCCTAACCGAGATGTTGGCAGCTGCCCAGTGAAGCTTCATGTTCTTTAAATGTTGCCAGCAGGATCCAAGATGGAAAGCGTACCTGAAGTCTGAAGTAAACAGAGTTCAGAGAAGAACGATCCTTCTAGTTCTTGTAGTATGTACAGGAGAGAAACAGGCGAGGTCCTCTCACTGTTCTTCAGAGGTTCCACGTATTGTCTTCAGACATCCCCGTGGGTTTTTAAGAACATCCTGTCTGTACTGGTCCGGCTAAAAGAAAAGGTGCATCCTGTCTGTCCGCTTCCAAATCTTGATTAAATCTTAATGCGCTCTTGTTTGTGTAGAAGCGTCCTGGCTCCAGCTTTAGGTGGACTTACACAGTGCTGAATGGCTCGAGTTGTTTAACCCCCACGGCTGCCAGAACACCAGAGTACTGCTCTGTCGAGCCCAGCCCGCCTTCTTTAACCTTTCTGATTAAAAAAAGTTCCCTTTGCACAGTTGTGTTGGTAGGGTCTGGCTGGGGGTCACACTAATATTACACCTGTACTATAAATACTCTTTTGGGCACCAAGGTAACAGAATGCCCGTCCAAATGCAGTTTTTGGTTTTTCCAGATTGTGTTCATGTTGATTTTAGAAAAGACAACATGAATGTGACGGCTCAGACTCGAGCCACATCTGGAGATCGATGCACCTCAGCCCTGACACCGACACTACGGCTGCTCAAATCAGAGTTCCCTTCAGGAGCTCAAAGACGACAAACAACGACATCTAATCCAGACTGAAGTGACTTGAAGTCGCTGCAGCAAAAAAAGATGAATATGATGATCGAGGACTTCTGCAATGAGACCTCACAGCTGTTTGTCTGCAGGGCCTGATGATGGATGTCCAATTGTGCACATTGTGAGCAGCTCCAAGGTTGTTACCACAGCAAACACATGCAGACTGTTGGGTCATGTCTTGACAAAATGTGATCACTTCAACATAAAGGTCGGACAGTTTTCAGATCTGCTCTGAGAACGAACCAGAAGAAGAAGAGCCTTCGTCTGTGCCTGCTCCTCTCGTTTAAATCCAAACACATTCTGCAGCTTCTTAAGATGTGCTGCTGTCTGACTGACAACAAGCAACGTCGCCGACGGCAGCTCACATCAGCTGTTACAAATGAAAGCAACGCAGAGAACGCTGCTTCACTATGTTGTCCATCGATGGTACCCAGCGAAGCGCCTGTGAGGGGAGAAGCTTCACTCAGGTTGTTGTTGTTGTTGTTCCAACAATGTCACACATCTTCGCTCCAGCTGAGTCATGTCGATTTCAGGAGTCAAGTTCGTCCATATCATATCAATAATTTAAGTTTCGTAACATAATATAATAACAGGAGCATCAGATCGGGGATCCAGTCTCATGTGGACGTACGATGTGCCAGGTACAAACGTACAACATTCAGGTGTCAGAGCTACATCAAACACGTTTCGATACCAGCCGTGTTTCGATGGCTGGATCGGGATTATAATCGTGTGTAAAGCAGCTGTTATCAGAAGCTGTTATCAGAAGCTGTTATCAGAAGCTGTTATCAGAAGCTGTAGAGATGTGCGCTGGCAGATTCAGCTCCCTGTTGAAGCCTCTGTCCGGCCTGAGTGATGGCCCTCCTGTCGGCTCGCTTTTATCCAAAGCAGCAGTGGAGCTGCTGATGTCTGTTAGAGCGGACAAAGACACGCAGACAGGCCCGCTGCTTAACACGCACACAAATCAGCTGCACAGACTCATGGCGTTACAGGAAGGGAAATGTATGTGTGTGTGTGTGTGTGTGTGTGTGTGTGTGTGTGTGTGTGTGTGTGTGTGTGACCCCATGCAGCCTGTACACTCAAACAAAGCCCCCTCCGGTGTGCACTTCCTGTTTGCTCCATGAAAATCACTAAAGTAAGCTCCTCATATGACACAAAGTAAGACTCTCGTTCTGCTGTGTGTCTGTGAGGAAGAGGACAACGTGGGCTGCATAGAGTCCCTCCCTGCCTCCGAGGGGGGGGGGGCAGAGTCCCTTTCAGTCCGACTGTGTCACAAGGACTCTTGAACCAGAGCCAATGGAGGCAAACAAACAAAGCCTCTGATGCTGCCAAGCAGGCCCGACCGGAGGACACTCACATACTGTTAATGCAGGAAATGTGACACTGAGTAGAAATGTAAAGACCATCAGTGTGTCAGAGCCTGTGTAAAGGAAGAATATCTGACGGACAACATGTAAACAGATGTCTCCTGCAGCGAGCACCATGCGCTGAGCCAAAGCGACGCAACGACAGGAAGTGAAAAACGCTCCCTCAGAGGTTCAGGGGTCAAACTGACAGAAGTCAGGCTGTTATTCAAAGAGTACAACCAGATATTAACAAACGTTCATAAATCAAAACCTGAGTATGTTTAACTAGTAAACCCAAGACAGAGTGTACAGGATCAGGTAGTCTAAAGAGACACACACACACACACACACACACACACACACACACACACACACACACACAGTGTTCTGTCAATAGTTTGCAGTGCAGATTAGCCCTCTGAACGTGTTGCATAATGTGTAAAAGAGACAGAAGGAACGTGTGTGGTGATTCAGAGCAGTGATCCATGGCCGACCTCCATCACAGCACACAGAACAGCACGGGGTGGACTCTGTCAGAGCGCTGACACAGGCACCCAACTCTTTACAACACTGAGTGTTTGACTTTACATCCATCCAACAATCAACGGCCACATCAGGATCAGCAATTATATATGATGGTTTACAGAGAGCCTGACCATAAGGCAGAAACCAGACACTGCATCCCTCAGATACCTGAGGTCAGTCAGACACCTGAGGTCAGTCAGACACCTGAGGTCAGACACCTGAGGTCAGACACCTGCGTGTCAAAAACAACTCTGAGACTGTGAACTTGTGAGAAAACGCTAAAAGATTGTAGAAAGAGAGTCGAGTGATATCAGAGCACCAAAGAGAGAGTACCAGTGACCTTCGTGTGTGTGTAGAGGACACACTTACATGTCTAGCATCCCTGCGCTGGCCGTCGGTGTTCCTCAGCCAGCAGCGGCTCAGCTCGCTCAGCTCCAGGATGGGCTGCACCTTCAGCCTCACCGTGTCGCCCGACTGACGGATCATCTCCACGATCTCGTCCCGGCTCTTGTTCTCCACGTTCTTTCCATTAATCTCCACCAGCCGGTCGCCCGGCACCAGCCCCAGCGCCAGGTCCTTGGTGCCGGCTCCTGGCTCAGCAAAGTGGACCACCCGCCTGTACACGCCTCCGTCGGGGCTGCGGTCCAACATGGTGGTGCGACGCAGAGAAAATCCAAAGTCTCCGGTGTTGCGGCGCTGCAGCTCCAGCTCTCGTGTCTCCGGTGCGCTCGGAGCGACGACGGCCGGCAGCTGCAGCGCTGCGGGGAAGGTCTTATCCACCACCTCGGGGATGCAGACCTTTTTTGGGGCTGGTGCTCCGGCCTGCTGCTTGAGGCTGTGTTTGCGGAGCATGTTGAAGACTTTGCTCTCCACCTGCGGGGAGGGGGCGGCAGAGTTCTGACCGGAGGGGGTGGATCCCTCTGAAGGACTCTCCTCTTTGCTCCTCTGGGAGAAGGAGAAGCGCTTCATCATCTGACCCACCTGTGCCGAGTTCTGCTTGGCGATTGAACCAAACTGAGCCACGCGGTCCCGCACTGAGCTGCGGTGTCCGTCCTGCCCTCCCCCGCCCTCCCCCTTCAGGTCGTCGGTGGAGCTGGCGGCGCTCAGCTGGTCGTCCAGCACCATGCTGCTGCGGTTGCTCAGGCCGTCAGACTCAATGTCGGTGAGGGTGAGCTCGTTGCTGCTGGCCACCTTGATGGGGATGGGGTTGGAGATCTCCAGCTTGTTCTTGGACTCGCGCTTGGCCTCCCTCTTCAGGTTGAAGAAGCCGCGGCGCATGCTCATCTCCTCCAGGCTGCGCAGCTCGGCCGCAGACATCCTCTCCTTTTTATCCTTCTTCTCTTTCCTGCTGCCTTCCCTCTCCTTATCCTTCTTCATCAGATTGAACATGGTGACAGACTAGATGTTCCCGTCCTATGTGACTCTATCTTCCTGCAGAGCTGCAGGTCCAGTTCACCTGTCAGGTGCTTTTGTTGTAACTGACAGGGACGAATCCCCTGAGGAGAGAGAGAGGCAGAGTCAGAACCACTGAATAACAAATAATGGAAGTATGTCATGATTCTTTTTCCTTCTTGATTTACCTTCGAACTGAAAACTTTTTACACCATGAATGTTTAACGTCTCTTAGACTTTGGTTTTAAATGTTTTTAAGTCATAATCTGAATTTAAATAATAAAATATAACTAACCTTATTTTCATCATCAGATCAAGTCGAGAACATTATTAGAATAAATATAAATGAATGCCCAAAGTCACGTCCCTGCAGCTTCTCACTGTCCTTGTGTCTTTGTTATCAAGTATGTATCGTATGAACACAGCTGTGTGTGAGAATATAGACAAAGGAAAACAATAAAGGATATCTTATCTTACTATTATCGACAGATCATCGCTGCTCTGGCTGCAGTTACTGTTCCTATAATGATATCAGTATACCAACGTTGTATTGCCCCTGACATCTGGCTTCTGCATATTGTTTTTATTTTGTAGGACAATTAAACAGCATCAGAAGCTTGAGGCTGTAAAATAAAGACCTCCAGCACTCGTACATTACAGAGGCCCGCTGCAGGAGCTTGGCAGGACCCGAACACATTCCTGGCTTCATTTTTAACAGAGTCCAAACCCTCAGAAATCAGGCAGGGACTCCTCCTGCAGCACACTGACACAAGCAGACATCCTGCAGCCTGCTCCTCATTAGCAGCAGCCTGACACACACACACTCCTGTATTATTACACATAGGTGATAATAATGGGCTTAGATGTACCTACAGCTAGAAATGTCATTAAGCTCAGGCTGATCTGTGCCTGGAAGCGTCTGAGCTGTCCTGTCAGGTTTAAAAGGATTTAGCTCTGCTCACACAGCACACTGATCATGACAGAAAAGCACAAAACAATAAAACTTACAGCCTCAGATTCATAATAAAGTGCTGCTTCGTTTGCGGGAAATAGTTTAATTTTTAATAGTTCCTTTTTTATCGATCTTTAACTGTAAGCTAGAAGCAGTGAACAGACAGCTTTGTATCTTCATTAGCCTCACGTTATGACTCTATTAAAATATTAATAATTATAACCAGGGAATGTCTCTTTAAATCCGCGTTTTCTCCTGTTCAACTTCTCGGCTGCTGAGATTAAAAACCATGCGAACACCTGGCACACTTTAGTACACAAAGCAGCATTTATCAGCCCCTGAAGTCAGAGGACAAAAAGCGTGACAGCGCTAAAATACATGTAGCTTCTCGGCTAACTCCTTTAGCTAGCTGTGCTGCTGATCGTAGGTGGGTGTAACGTTGCCTTACGACAAATATTTGCGTTTTTATGCCGCAGCTAACGAACAAGAACCGACAGAACACGTCTGCAGTGATTCATTATGATTCTGTTTAACTTTCCAGTGAGTAATCCAGCTAGCTAACTAGCCTGATTGGCTCCAGTCACAGCCCAAGCGTTTTGCCCTCATTTTTAGGAGCAACACATCGGGATCCTGTGAAAATGATCCCGGACTGACCGCCGCCTCAGAGCCCCTCGCTTCACACTAAAACTGTCCCCTCACTGTGAACTAACGTGTTTAACAGAAGAAGACATACTCACTGTGCTCCAGGACACCAAAGGGTGCTGTGTTGGTGGGCGCAGCTCGGCTCGTGGGGAACAGAAGCCGCAGACTGGCTGTGTGAGCTATCAGAGCTGGCTGCTCCCTGTCCGCCTCTGGAAGCTCATACAGCTCAGCGACAGGCGGTCAAACAGCGACACCTGCTGGACAGACGCTGCAACTACAACCAGGGTTGCGCTCCAATACCCTCATGAGTTTTAATTTCCCAATACATACATGCAGGAATATTGAACTATATGTATTTTAAGTGGTTTCTCTTAATTTTGCTGGAGTTTGCTGGGTGTTCAAATACATTCATATTTGTATTGTTAATCAAGTAATTAAATTACTTTTTACATAGTTAATTTCTGACACGACAACCAAATGCTCTCTTTACTGTTCTTCAGTCAGATGATTTTTGAAGAACAAAAACATTTCTGCAGATTTTTCCCTTCAGGAAACTCTTCATGTCTCAGGCGTTTTTCAGAAGGCTGAATTTAAATATGAAAAATATTCTGCATTAATTTTATGAACGACAATCTGTAAGACTTCAACATATTAGATATGCTCAAGTCTCAGTCGCAGGTATTGATTATTAATATTTGTTAACAAAGAGAAGTTATTGCAGTTCTTTTAGAAGTTACCTGAATAACTTACCTGGACTCTAATTTGTGACGGCAGGTGTCTAAATGAGATAGAAAGTAAAGGTGACAGTGGGCAGTTTTTGCAGGTGTGTATATTTTGTTACATTTACATTTCATGAACATCATCATTTTTATGAACTACTTTTCTTCAGTTAAACAACACACTCGTTAGAGAAGCTTAACTGTCTTTACATTTCCCCTTCGTGAAGTCAGTTATCTTAGTAGCTTCCCCAACACTGCACGTATGTACTGTAATGCTTTGTGTCAGCATACAGGACGTCCGTCCACATCCCGCCATCATTTGAATATTTGGTGGACTGACGATGCTTCTTGGCCTTCCATATCCATCACTTTATTATATTTACTTTTATATTCAGTCACTTTAGTGCAACGTGAAACCCAGTTTGAGTCTCGCTGTCTGAATATCAAGAGTTCAAAATGTGTCGAGAAATGAAAGAAATGTAAATTATAACTTAAACAGGATTTATTTGGTCTGTGAGGACGTTAACAGTCATTGAACCAAGTTTACTAAGTTTTCATTTTCTGAGTTAAAGTCAGTATTTAATGTTTAACATTTATATTGTTGTCACTTAATAAGTTTATTTGACCTCTTTGTCCTCGTGAATTCTTGCAGCCTGTACCGAGAGGTTCAAATAAAGACAAACGTGTTCATCTCATTGTAGCTGGAGTGTATGATTCACAGCATGTACAGACTTCGTTTCTTCTTCATGTATTTCTTTTATTCACTCAGTTTCAGCTCGTTGTCACATTATATATTTACGCTTTACAAAGCAGTGATTACACACCAAACAAGCACAACATGGAGACTGAAGGGGTTCAAATATAAGTGCACGTTGTCAGTCATATTTTATGTTGTGAGCTGCGTTCAGTCACATGTTCAGACTTCAGAAGCTTTCAGGGTTTAAGAGTTGTGAGTTAAAGTTTTGTTTCATGTTTTTTTAATCAACTTTCCCCCAAACTTCTGACTTCAACCAGAAATGTCAGATCCAGTTTTTAGGACAGGAACGAATGTTTGCCATGAGATGATCGAAAACGATCATCGATAAACGATTATTGTTTTTTTGGAAACACAAATCCAGCAGATACAAAAAGTAATTCATTAGCATGAAGCCGTGCATAATGCCGTGGTTGTGGTCGAACGTGAGGACCCGGGGCGGGTCTGGATCTCTACGCCACCACCGAGGTCAGACTGACGTCTCCGTCGATCTCCAGGCTGGTGATGTGTTGGATGGGCGTGAAACGGTGCCTGAAGGTGTGAGCCTGCATCCCGTTGGCCACAATCCTGAAGGAGTGACTCTCACAGCAGATCGTCAGCTGAAAGGAGAAACGGTTGGTTTTAAACTCACACACTGAGAATAAAACTGTCCACAGGGTCTTTCTGATGTTACCACGAGGGGGCGCCAAGGTACCAGGAGCCAAATGTTTCCTGAGGTTACATGAAACACTTCAGACGCCAAAGAGGAGAGGAAAAAGTATGTACATTTTCAGAGCATGGATTGTTATACGCAGTGTAAACCGTGTTGAAAGTGGCGTAAGGACTCTTTTCATGTGTATGCATGGTTCATGCATTTCGCCCTGATAAGGGGGTTTTAAACATGACTGGGTGGAGCGAGAAGCGGCACAGATCTAGTATCAGAGACCTTCACCTCCTCCTGTTAACCGTATGCAGAGACATAGCTGCAGTGTTACCGTGAAAGGTTGTCCTCGATGGAAGGGCATCCCTCCTCCGCGCTCCTCGGAGCCCCACTGACTCCCCTGCTTGCTGTTTCGGACCACAGCGTTCTCGTTAAAGCGTGGGTTGTAGTGCAGAGCGATACCGGAGGCGTGGCTGAGATTCACGTTGAACCTGAGAGGAGGAGACACAGAACAGAGAGAGGACAGCATCAGCATGGGACTCCTGCACTCCTCTGGTAACTGCACAGGTCTTTTTTAACTTTAAAACAGACGGAGAGGGGAACTGGAGAGGCGTCTAGTGAATGTGATGTCTGTGAGCCACATGGATGAAAGTGAAGCAGCCAACATGGCCGACGACGGAGCAGACTCGATGCTGTAGGAGCACATGTGCAGCGAAGGAGCAGATGTATGGTTTAGGGGTAAATGTGCAGTCTAGACACAAACTGTCATGAGAGGGATACATGTGCAGTCCGGCTGCAGATGTAACATCCCAAACATCTGCAGGTAGAAGAAACGTCGAGGTGCACATGTACCATAAACTCGCGTGATGTGTCACCTGTTGGCAGATGCACGGTCACACAAATGTTAACAATCTAGTGTCAGATGTTTTGTTGTGGGACAGACGGGCAGATGTTGGTCACAGATCAGTTTCAGCTCTTCTGTGGTTGAACTTGTCCAGGTAAGTGCACAAACAACTGTTTTTGTCAGGTGGGAAAAACAGCAGACAGGCTGCACACCCTGGACCTACAGGTAAACGTCTGACCTGGGGTTAAATGCATCTGTAACAGTATAATCAGTGCACAAAGGTATTTAAGTCCAGATTGAATGCGTCTTTTTTAAGTGATTTTCAGAGTGAAATGCAGAAACAGGTGATCCTGCGGACAGACCTGGTGGCACTGGGGTGAACAGTCCCCTGGATGGTGATGGTCCTGCCTGCTTTGAGTCCACTGATGCCGCTCCTGTATGGAACAGTCTGTAACGACACACAACAGGAACATGAAAGGAGAAATTCACCCCTGGAAAAAGCTGCTGTCAGTCAAAGCTGGCGTTCTCTGGAATCAGTGGAAGCAATATTTTTTTAATTGGCCTTAGCTGTGGAGAAAGTCCTACAAACAGCTCGTGGTTTCACCCATTCCTACAACACCCAGCATGCATTGCGCCCCTCTCTCTCACAGGAACGGCCCAGCGAGGTCGTGGTTACACAGGGTCTGCGCGAGAAGTCTGTTATGTTCGTTCTTTCGACCAGAGCAGAGAGTTGGTAGCTGTCTGCAGCTCCACTCTCTGCTGGGCGGTGCTGCGCTCTCAGCTGAGTGCACACTGACGAGGCGAGAGAGGAGGGGGCAGATAGTAATCCCCTTTCTGCGTAACGGCTCCGGACATGTGGACAAAGAGTGCCCATGTGCCGAGGTTGAGCGTCGCACAGCCCCGGGCTGATTGGTCTCACAATTATAATAATAATGAGGATATATTATTAACAGATTGTTTTTACAGACAAACACATTTTCTGATCACACAGAAGGTGAACTGTATATAATTATAATACTGCGCCGCAGCTCCCACCACCTGCTGTCAGCGCTGGCGTCTGTCCACTAGGTGCTTTTTGCCAGGAGGCAAAAAAAAAAGGGACAACTTTGCCCCGAATGTTTGCATAACATGACTCATTGAAATACACACAAACAGCTCCGGAGCACACACACGCTGTTTGCTCTGCAGCGCACTTTGGGGTGCATTCAACCCTCTGCGAGTGCATGGAGTATGAGGTAGAGTCTTTTCAAACCTTTACTGAATTCCCCCCTGAGAGTCCTACCAAATATATCTACAAACAAAACACAAACAGAGCATCACGGTGTTCACCAGCGTTGTACCGGAGTGTAACGAGAGCAAGAGGAAAAGAGACGCTGGAGTGTAACACTCCCCGTTTCCAGTCGCGGACAGTGTTTGCTGCAGGCGATCAAAGGGGGCGGGCGTCCTGAAATGAACTTCCTTGGAAGTGTAGTTTAGCAAGTTCCCCGGTGTCCGCCAGATGACGCATTTTACGTAGTCTGGCAGAGTTTTTCTAGAGAAGCAGAAAACGTCCTCCAAAGGCACAGAGTTTTAACACAATGGCATTACCTCCCCATAACAGCGTGATAGGACTGAGGTTGAAAATCTGCGAATTTGCACTTTAACATGAGTATGATCTCGTCCTTATTAATCTATAAGTATCATTAATTAACCGATCAAAACAAAAAAAACTGCTGTGTGTCGCTTTCATTTCGACATTTGTCAGTTCACCTTTTAAGGAGCTAATAAAAACACACTTGCTGGTTGGAGTGCCCCAGGGTTTGATTCTGGGGCCTCTGTTATTTAACCCGTACGTGCTGCCCAGAGGTAAAATCATACACTCAGATTAACATAGCTCTTTAGCCAAGTGCCTCAGGCTCCTTCCAATCATGATCAATGTGAAGTCAAAGGCTGGATGCAGTAACATTTCCACATGAGCAGTAAACTAGCAGCGTCGTAGTTTAAGTATTCATTTGGGAAACAGCTCCTGAGGCAGCAGATCAGCTAATGAGTTTGTTAGCCAGGTGATAAGTTAACCAAGGTAAACATTCTGAACACCTTCTGAATTAAACATTTACTACTTTTTTTTACACATGGTTAAAGTCCATTCACCTCCACTGCACCAGGTGTTCTGTGCAACCAGAGAAGTTCTGTCTGCACTTTAACCACAACGTCTGATACTCACAAGCATTGCAGAAGGAAATCCAGGCTGCGACGGGAACCCGGGCTGCGAGGGAAACCCAGGCTGTGACGGGAATCCAGGCTGTGATGGAAATCCAGGCTGTGATGGAAATCCAGGCATGGAGGGGAATCCGGGCTGTGACGGGAATCCGGGCTGAGGTGGAAACGTGGGACAGGAAGGGAAGGCTCCGTGTGAAGGAAACGAAGGCTGAGCAGGAAACGCCGGTTGTCCGGGGAACTAAACAGCAGAGCAAACAGGTAAATACAGCGCATGCGGCTCGATCTAATGCCACGTTTGTTGTTAGCTTCCTCACCACGGGGCTCTGGAAGGCGATGGAGGCGATTTCTACATCCCCGCCTACTGCGATGGTGTCCACCTGCTGAAACGGGATTCGATGTCTGTACTCCAGGAAGTGGCAGCCGTTGACGCTCACCTGTAGAGTGAGAGAGTTCATAGGTGTCTCATTTCTGAGCACGAGAAAGACATTTTAGCTAAATCTAACTTTTGACTTTTATTACAAGTCCCACAGGGAGCTCTTCCCATGTGATGACTGGATTTGCGTCTTTTTTCTGTTGCATTTGTTTTCCGTGTTTGATTTTGTCGGATCTTCAGCAGCTGTTTGTCGTACATACCTGGAAGGTGTCGCGGCACACGGTGATGAGCAGGCTGAAGGAGGAGCCGGCGGGCATCGGACAGCTCTGCGTCCTCTCCTCGGAGCCCCAGCTGCCGCCCTGGAGGGAGTTTGTGACCACAAAACTGGAGAAGATTTCAAAGCGAGGGTTAAAGTGCAGAGCGACGTCTGCTTTGGCCCTGGAGCCACACTGCAAGTTCACATGGAACCTGGAGGGAAACACGAGGAATCAGTCATCATTATTTCAGTCTTTGTGATTAGAATCATGTTCATGTTCTTCATACTGCACCTTTAACCTGTTTAACAGCTTCATGTGGTGAGCTATCAGCCCTTACCTTTTCACTGACGCCAGTTTAAAACGACAAATCCTACTTTCAGTTACTCTGTGGTGTTTCTACCACGAACAGTGCAATGGAACAATGTTTCAACTCCTGATATTTGTGTAATAAAAGTTCATGTTTTTCCAAAAGCATTTGGGAGTTAACATACATGTGACACTGAGCACACACTTTGTGCACATGAAGACCATGTGATGCAGTCAAAAGCTCCAGAATGAGGAAGTAAATGAGGTGTTGCTTTCTTCTTGTTGGCATCGTTTCCAGTGCTGTCATGGTGTATTTAAAAAACAGACCCAAAGACACAGAAATGTTTTTCCCTTTTTATCCTGTTTTAAGGCCTCATGAATCCCACACTCAGTAAGATCAGTTAAGTCTGTAAAGGTTAAGTCTTCGGCCTGAGCGTACGGCTCATGTACTCACTCCTTTTGAATTTTAAATTAAAAAACGGCTGCAGAAAACAAGTAGAGAAGACTATTTAAAGTAGAAATAGGTGTGAGATGTGTGTGTTTGGTTTATTTAAGGTGAGCCGAATTCAAGAGCAGATCTTGGTGATTCATAAAAGATCACACAAGTCTTAGTTTTACTCTTCAGAACTTTACTGAACCGCGATTTTATCTTAAATCAACAGAATTTCAGACTGAGTCCGGCTCCACTTTGTCAACAGACAGCCCTACTTCCTCCTTCTCCTCAGACCTGCCATCCTCGAGCCGACCACCAGATGCCCTCATCAGACCTTTTCCCCACCAGCTGTTTGGACCACCAGCTGAGACACAAAGAACAGCGGAAGAAGAGAGCGGTCTGACCTGTCGGCTCCAGGCAGGACTCGTCCACTGATGTTGATGGATTTCCCCTCCTGCAGACCCCCATGGATCGATCCGGTGAACGGGATCCTCTACAAACAGGACGGACATGTAATCAAAACGTGCAAAAACCTCTCTGAACATGTGTTAACAAACAGAAATAATACGTGACTATAGGCTATCAGGAATGTTCTCTAGATTTATAAATTCTGATTTAAAATCGATCAACAAATATTTTTCACCAGGACAAAACTTCAGAAAAATTATAAATTTTTATAGTTATATATTTTTGTTCTAAAAGGATTCGTGTTTTTTTCTGACTATGACTAAAACAGCAAAGAAATAAATAGTTAACTTTATTTTTATTACTGTATTGCTCGTAAAGGTTTGTAGTTCCGGTAGTTAACGACACAAAAAGTGTCAAAAAGGAAATACAACTACAAATAAAACCGCTCCAATCACAAAACAAATATGAATGCACTTGAGTTACAGTAAAACGTAGCAGAATCAAATGTCGTTCACTTCTCCCACACACTGTCAGCCCTGCATCTGTTTCTGTTTATCCCGGGTGTCTGTGTGTCATTACAGCAGGGTTTCCATTCACAGAGTTTATAGTCTCTTTATATAACAAAATACTTTCTATATATTTTAACATTCTTATAACACACCAGCATCACGTGAATATTTCCCAACATGACCAATTAATTAATAAATACATTGTTTTCCTGTTTGACGGTAAAACAATGGAGATGAGATTCTGCTCCTCGAGGAGGGAGAGAGCCCAGTCTTGATCCACTTCGGACCCTGCTGTCTGTTTTTGAGGAAACGAGTTCACTTTCTGACTCATTCAGATCCAGGAAGCAACTAAATTATTATTTTGTAATTAAACCTGATCACACAGCTCGCTGACACGCAAATAAAAAAACAACTTTAAACGGCTGCAGAAAACAAGTAGAGAACGTTATTTAAGTAGAAATAGGTGTGAAATCTGTGTTTGGTGTATTAAAAGCGAGCCGAATTCAAGAGCTGACCTTGATGATGGGGAAAAGATTGAAAAAGTCTCTGTTTTCCTCTTCAGAACTTTCCTGAACTGGAATTTTATCTTAAATTAACGGAATTTCAGACCGAGTTCGGCTCGACTTTGAAGACAGCCAGCTGTGAAGTAACGGGGTGCTCTTAAACAACCCCAGCCCTCTCTATCACGTCTTTTTACAGGAAATGAAAGAACTGAAAAATTGAAATCACTTACAGGGTTGTAAAAAGGAGTCTGCTGATTAAAAGCCATTATTCGGTTGAGTTGAGTTGCGCAGGTTTGCTGATCTGCCGCAGGTTGTGTGTTCTGAGCACAGGACAATAAAATATGGAGCTTTACAAGTCCGCATTTATTCCACGTATAGGTTTCGATTTCTCCTCGGAGGCGCGGTTTGCATGACAAGAAGCCTATCAGAAGCTTACAGATTACACAGGAAGAGACCCGATAATAAAGTGTGTGTTTCCAATATTATCTGGGTCAAACAGGGCTCTTAAACTGTCGCGTTTATTTGTCAGTTTTAACTTGGAAAACAGAGGGACACTGCTGCATCCTTCATTTGCTCATTTTCACTCACATTTCTCTTCCTGCTTTTGTGTAAGGGCTGACAGTCTGAGACCACATCGGAAACATTTTCACTCAAATAAACAATCTGAAAGTTTGAGGATCCAGGAACCTTTAAAAACAAAGTTATTTATGACATTTCAAAGCAGAAAGATGCTGCACCTTTTATTCATCAAAAATCAAATTTATGAACACCTTTGCTCCAAAGATCAGGTGTCTCTTTACCTATTGAAGCAGTGTTCAGGTGATTGTGATCGCCTCATTAGAGGCTCAGTCAAGGAACTCAACCTGCAGCCAGTCTCACCTGTCCAAATCTAGGAGATCATGTCTTATTAAACTGCATTATGATAGAAGCAAACATGGAAGTTTTCAGAAGTAAAAAGTGATTCTAATTAAAGAGGCAGAAAGTGGCTGAAACCTGAAACAGAGCTCTAAACAGGCTGAGAAGTGAAGCCAAATCTGAAGGTCCAACACCTGCAGTTCCTCTGGTGTCCACTTGAGGCTGCCTCCAGCAGTGAGTCCGTCCCCATAGAGCCCCATGTTAAACTTTACAGCAGAAATAAACATGTTTACAGCCTGGTACAAAAAACAGTTTGGGTCTCTATAGCTCATTTCTCTCTTCATGACAACTGTACGGGGAGAATCTTTATACAGCTCACCTGTTTACATTATATTAAGGCTTTATTCATTCATACCGTATAACTGTATGACTTCATTAATACTGTATAAAGGCGGAGATATACTGGCTTCTAAATATGCGTGCGCATGATGGCTGCTGCACCTTCCCTGCGTCTGTTTGGAGAGTTACCTGTGCACGTCCTCAAAAATTAACACCACACGTACGAGAGATGCAGTCTGCACATGAGCAGTAGGGGCAGCGTAGAGGCAGAGGGGATGTGACGGGGTCGACACAGCAGCAGGGACAACAATGTCAAGAGCTGATAGACCAAGTCCTCAATGATCCACATCTGTACGATGTGTCGTTGCCGCTGCACAGAGACAAACATGCTGTCAAACAGCTGCAGACAGATAAGTTCTGTTTTAGAAGTCGACGTGGAAACCTGCAAAACTAAACGGGAACAAGTCCGGGAGCGTTACGTACGAGCACGGAGGAACATGTTGGAGAGACGGAGCGGGGACGGAGCAGACGGTGTGTTCTGTCTGAACACACAGAAGCTGTTTCTGCTGTGACCTCAGAGCGAACATCACAGTAACCTCCTCGAGTGTCTCCATGTCTACATCCCGCACATACAGTAGCTGCATACAGCCTGAGCTCTCTGCTGCGCCCTCGAGAGGTATCCTCCAGTAACACATGTAGTGCAGAGACAAGTACGTGAACAATGACGTTCATGACGCAGACGGTTAAGTATGTGAACACAAGGTTAAAAAGCAATTACATCTCCAGCTTAACTCTTCAGCTCCACTTTCTCGTCCAAATATGGTCACCTGTGTCTTTTAAAAAACAAGATGGCGATGGATAAACCAGCCAAACTTTAAAAGAGTAATATGAGCTGGATTTAAATTTAACAGAACTAATTCTCCTTATTTTCTTGGACTTTTAGATGTAAAGATCGTCTCACGGCTTCAGTTGGTATAATTTGTAATTTTTGCTGCTTTGATTCTGTGTTTCTGTAACGTTTTCTTATTTTCAGCTTGTTTCTGTTCGACTTTCATCACCGTTTAAAGTAAAGTGCTCTTTCCCGCTCTTAGCTTCTGCATGGAAGTCAAAGAGGAACAGAAAGATGAAAAGCAGAAGTCTTTTAAAAACTAACTTAGTCACTAACAACAACAACAGAAATACGGTTTAATGTACCCTGAGGGGGAGCACATTTTCACTTCGACATTTCCTCCTGAGAATATCTTTAACCTTTGACACTGATCACTCTGGCTTCATCCTATCTGCAGCCCGTTTCTCTGTGACCTCCAGTAAAAGCAGCCGATCCACTCGTGTGAAGCACATGACGGGTCATTCATTGACTTCTCCGATAAAAAACTGTCATTTCCTGGGCGACTGAGCGGGGACATATCTGGTCTCTGACCTCCTGTCAGGCAAAGCTACACTGTAAAAAATGCTCTTTTAAAGGTATCAGTCAATTTTATCCAAACACCATTAACAGAGCAGATCCAAACAGCACGACAAAATAAGTAAAATAACTTAGAAATCAAATAACTTACAAACATAAATGGTTGAAATGTAAGAAGAAAATAAAGACAAAAAATAAACACAATGTGTGTTTAATAATGCAAGTAAACACACCACGTTACTCCGAGCAGAGCGGGCAGGACGTGACGTCGTGTCAAAAGGTTCTGTTCTGCAGCAGAGCAGCTTCCTGAAGCAGATATTCACACTAATGCAAAGTTCACTGTAGATATCCCTGTGGTTCTTTCTGCAGGACTGTGACCTCATGCTCAAGGGCCTCTTTCATTCCTCTCAGCCAGCTTCAGGTCCCTGCTGACTGCTTCAGGGAGCTGATGCCTGACTTCCTCCCATTCTTTCATCAGGACATCAGCCAAGTTTCGGAGCTCCTCCAGCTTTGTCTGCAGCTCCTGATTGGCCTGCTCCTCAGTTCCTAGTTTGAAGGCCAGCGCGAGTATGTAGAAACACCCCCATCCAACCGCCCACTCACACACACACACACACACACACACACACACACACACACACACTCTCTCTCACACACATACACACACACACACACACACACACACACACACACTTCCTGTAATTGTTTCCTGGAATGCCTTATGTAATGAAAGGAGAAACAGTTGAAACATCAGAGATGATTCTCACAGAGACTTCAGGGAGATGTTGGCCTGGTTCTAAAGTGTCTACAGGTTTCAGGACAGGAGCGGACAGGATGTCAGAACAGGAAGTGACCCATCTGACTGAGGTTTACTGTCACAGATTATCTGCTTCAGCGTGGACTTTGGATACAAACAAAAACATGTCTGCAGTCGACAGTTAACGACAGCTGCTGTTCTTTTCACCCTACCATTGTCGAGGTGGATCAATGCAGTATAGCAACTGTTGCTTGGTTTGGTAATATTCAGCTGCTTCACAGACAGCCAGTGTAGTTTTTTTATCACACAAGCGTTCACGACTTTTACCTGCTGCGTTCACACGTCGGCTCACCTGACGCCTTGCAGACATTTTACTTGAAGGTTGGCAAGAAAAAAGTCTGCATGAAGTCGAGGTGGAATATTCGACTGTTTGCGTTCACAGATGCAGCCCACCTGAGAAGGTCTGGAAATCTACAGGAGTGCAGTGTGTGTGTGTGTGTGTGTGTGTGTGTGTGTGTGTGTGTGTGTGTGTGTGTGTGTGTGTGTGTGTGTGTGTACATTTTGTCAGCTAGATGTGTTCAGGCCTGGACTTCTATCAAACAAAATTTTGGATTCAAGCACTCGAGCAACACGGCGCTGGAGGAGGTGATGATCTGAATATCAGCACAGCCGTGATTTGGTTCCAGACAAAGAGATGATGAGAGATGTGGCCCCGTCGACACAACTAGGTCTGCAACTACAGACATTCCTGCTGTGTGTGTGTGTGTGTGTGTGTGCGTGTGTGTGTGTGTGTGTGTGTGTGTGTCCACGTGTGTGTGTGTGTGTGTGTGTGTGTGTGTGTGTGTGTGTGTGTGTGTGTGTCCACATGTGTGTCCACATGTGTGTGTGTGTGTGTGTGTGTGTGTGTGTCCACATGTGTCAGTAGAAGATCTACATTGTATTTATCTGTATGTTGCTATTCCTCGAGCATCATCTACATAGAGTCTGTGGTGGCCTGTGTGACTCTGCGGTGCCAGCTTGATCAGTCAAGACAAAGACGTTCAGACCACCTGGCTGAGACAGACTGATTCAGGATAATGGCTGACGAGGCGTCTGTTATCAGGTTTTTATGGACGACATGGAGACTGAAACCGCCGTCTGTGTTCTGTCAGAGGCGTTAGGACTAAAGTCCATTTGTTTAGTCCGTTCTCTCGGACACGATGAGCTGCGCTCAGATGTGACCTAAAATGTGGTGAAAGTCTTTAGCACAAACCTGAGTGGCATAAAGATCACAACACGTACAGCCGCCTCTCACAGGGTTTAAATCAGCTAACGCTGTGATATCCCAGAGTCTGTACAGTCACAATAGCAGCAATCATTTCATAATGATACTGTTGTTTCAATGATTCCACACAAGACAGGACGTCTCCAGCGGGTTTCCTCTGACTGTCGGGCTGTGGTGACTCTTCATGGAACATCTTAGAAAGAAAAAATACTCTTCTTTTCTATCCGGTCAGCAGTAGAGGTGGGCTGGTGGAGCCGCTGTGTTGACACCTTTACCTTGTGATCTTGGCGTGTCGGAGCCCTCAGGTGTCCTCGGCGTGTTGGAGCCCTCAGGTGTCCTCGGCGTGTTGGAGCCCTCAGGTGTCCTCGGCGTGTTGGAGCCCTCAGGTGTCCTTGGCTTGTCGGAGCCCTCAGGTGTCCTCGGCGTGTTGGAGCCCTCAGGTGTCCTTGGCGTGTTGGAGCCCTCAGGTGTCCTTGGCGTGTTGGAGCCCTCAGGTGTCCTTGGCGTGTTGGAGCCCTCAGGTGGTTTCAGTCTGCAGCAGAACAGCTTCTTGTGTCGGTCTGAAGCAGATATTCACGCTGATGGAAAGTTCAATGACTGTAGTGTTAGTGTTAGTTACGTCTCCTCTCGCCGTTCCTCCTCTACTCTGCTACTCGGGAACAGAACGCTGCAGGAGCCCCATTTGTCAACAGAGCTGTCAATCATGAGGCCACACCCCCTTTTTATAGCATCAAATCAAAAACAACACTGTGACATAAATCAGCCTGATAAGAACTAACTATAATGACAGAAACCATGTTTGAGAAAAATGTATTTGACGTGTATTTTGATTTTATAGTTTGACTCATGTCCCATCTGTTAACATGGAGGAGGCGGGGCTTATGAGCTATACTGCAGCCAGTCAGCAGGGGGCGGTAGAGAGGGTTGAGCTGTCACGTCGGCCATCTTTAATACAGTCTTTGTTTTAATAATTAGTTGTGTCACAGGCAAAAGCAGCTGTAACTTGTATACACTGCAACATGAACTATTAACATGAATGTGAGATCAGCTGGATTTAAAGCAGAATAAGAATGAGTCCACAGAACAGATGAGTTGAAGTGAGGGTCATGCTGACTGTTTTCAGCGTGACGTTCAAAGACCATCTGAAATGATTCCTGCTCGGATGAACTCTAAAAACCTTTTCAAAGCGGTCTGTGTCATTCTTCTTCCTTTAAAGTTAGTTATCCATTAAAACATGATCTGATGGAGCTGCTACTCTTATCATCCAAAATTTGAATGCTCTACAAGAGTTAACTGTCGACTGCAGACATGTTTTTGTTTGTATCCAAAGTCCATGCTGAAGCAGATAATCTGTGACAGTAAACCTCAGTCAGATGGGTCACTTCCTGTTCTGACATCCTGTCCGCTCCTGTCCTGAAACCTGTAGACACTTTAGAACCAGGCCAACATCTCCCTGAAGTCTCTGTGAGAATCATCTCTGATGTTTCAACTGTTTCTCCTTTCATTACATAAGGCATTCCAGGAAACAATTACAGGAAGTGTGTGTGTGTGTGTGTGTGTGTGTGTGTGTGTGTGTATGTGTGTGAGAGAGAGTGTGTGTGTGTGTGTGTGTGTGTGAGAGAGAGTGTGTGTGTGTGTGTGTGTGTGTGTGTGTGTGTGTGTGTGTGAGAGAGAGTGTGTGTGTGTGTGTGTGTGTGTGTGTGTGTGTGTGTGTGTGTGTGTGTGTGTGTGTGTGAGAGAGAGTGTGTGTGTGTGTGTGTGTGTGTGTGTGTATGTGTGTGAGAGAGAGTGTGTGTGTGTGTGTGTGTGTGTGTGTGTGTGTGTGTGTGTGTGAGTGAGAGAGAGTGTGTGTGTGTGTGTGTGTGTGTGTGTGTGAGTGGGCGGTTGGATGGGGGTGTTTCTACATACCAGTGTGTAAATCTGCAGTGGAAACTTTCACTGATAAATACTTCACAATATCACAGAGAACATGTGGGCTGTTGGCTGCCACAAATAACTCAACAGTGAACGAGCTAACAGGCCAGGTACGGTGAGCACACACACAGGTAGCTGCTAATCAGTGCTAACATGTAATGAGTGTATAAACAGTGTGTCAGACGTGTTGGACGGTCTGTTCGTCCAATAAAGCGCACACACAGATTATCTGTCTGATATTTACATGAACAAATCTCCAAAAGGCTCCAACAGCACAAACACGGCCCAGAGGTTACGTTCAGTGACTGAGTTAGCTGAGGGGACACCTAGCAGACAGCTAGCAGCTCCCAGCTGTCACTCAAAGAGGCCACGCCCCTAATGCTGCATCACTTTAAGCCTTAATATAATGTAAACAGGTGAGCTGTATAAAGATTCTCCCCGTACAGTTGTCATGAAGAGAGAAATGAGCTATAGAGACCCAAACTGTTTTTTGTACCAGGCTGTAAACATGTTTATTTCTGCTGTAAAGTTTAACATGGGGCTCTATGGGGACCGACTCACTGCTGGAGACAGCCTCAAGTGGACACCAGAGGAACTGCAGGCTTGGCCATTATGCCTTTATAAGAGTGTAATGTGTTTATTCTATGATTATTGTTGTCTTATAACATCAGATCCACATGTGCACATTTAATATCATGACTTGTGTGGTTTTAAACATCACAAAAGCAGCACACAGAGTCACTGAAGATAAACTTTATTATCTTCAAGCGTTCAGACAGAATCTTAGAAAGTATCAACACATCCTGTACAAAAATACTCTCCACACATCATCCCCCCACCCTCACAGACACACAAACCCCGGCCGCAGTCTGCACGGCGTCACAGAGACGCACTGACGTACCTGCAGAAGCTCTGAGAGTGAAACCCGTTAAAACACTGAACATTAAATACAACCTCCAGATCTGTACAAATACCTGTGCATTACATTCAGACACATTCAGTGAGTGCATACACACACACACACACACACACACACACACACACACACACACACACACACACGTAGAGCAGCCACTTCCTGTTTACTAACACTTTGTGCAGTCAGGAAGCACCCACTCATATGTACCTGTGACAGTTTCTTTGTTGTGGTTAACTCAGCGATTCAGGTTTCACTCAGTGGTTTGATCCATTATTGATGTCTGATCGATTAAGCTGCCCTAAGTATCTCTAAAGGTCTGTTTGAGGAACAGAGCAGCGCCGGCTCTCAGCTGCTGTATTTGTACATGTAGGGACAGTGTGCATGAAGGCCCTGCTGGCAGTGATCTCTCAGGCAGTGATGGTGATGATGATCCCACAGCCTTCACCAGGAGGAGAACGCAGCGAGGAGGAGACAGACGTCAGAAAGAGACGAGGAAACGGAGGCAAAGATGGAGGAGAAAGGTCAGATCATCCGGAGCAGTCGGCAGGCGGAGGAGGAGGAGGAGGAGGAGGAGAGGAAACCACAGAGAGGAGAGAGAGGAGACGGTGAGAAACCGGATGAAAGAGTCAGGAAGGAAGCATGAAGGAGGCGAAGAGGAGGCGACAACCAGAGAGCAGGTCTAACATGAGCTTTCTCAAAGTACAAAATTAAAGTCACATTAGAAAAGGTCATTTCTGTTCGTTGATACTCAGCAGGACAAATTCATCATATTCACATTCTTTACAAAATCTTATTTACAACATTTCTGCGCCGCCTCTTCTGTGACAGTGGGTGTGACAGTGGGTGTGAGCGCCGCTGCAGGCTGGCTCCTCCTGGATTAACGATGAACACACCTCTTCCTGCTTCTATGATACGTACTCTGTGGTCTTCCAGAAGTGTCCGGGGTGAGACAGCCTGCGGTTCAGTTTGGGGAGTTTCTCCAGCATGTCGGACAGCTGCGTGAACGTCGGCCTGCTGTCGGCCTCCGGGGACCAGCAGGCGGACAGGATCTCCTGATGGGACAGAGGGACGACCATTTATACAGCAACTGTTAGCACCTGTACCTGTATATACAGACAGTTATGAGCTGTACTGCAGCCAGTCAGCAGGGGGCGATAGGTGTACATTTAGACAAGCCATGTGTCCTAATTTCTAATAAAGGTTTGAACGGTTGAACGATGCAGTGGAAAGACAAGTGTTGCATCCTTCCTCTGCAACTTTGTCTGTAACTACTGTTATCATTATGTCTATCTTTTTATTATTATATGAAGCAGAACAGTTTTCATTGATAAACGAGGCTCTGAATCTGCCCGCTCAGTAACTCGGGCAGGCAGAAGAGCCGTGCACAGACTCCTCCTGCCTCCTGAGGTACAGCCAGCAGGACGGCGTCCTCTCCTTTCACGCTCACGTTGGAAAAGCACAATAATAGAACTGAAACATCCAGGAGGTTCGCCTCTGCGGCCCTCACCCCGACCCTTCCTCTCGGATCTCTGTTCACAGACTCACCGTGACCTCTTTCCCCAGGTTGGCGTCTGCTAGAACCTTCTTGATGCCCTCGCCGCTGCCCGCCAACCAGATCTTAGCCTCCACAGGCTGGTTAGTGATCGGCCAGTCGCCCATCTGCAGCTCGTACCAGATGGTGCTGAAAGAACAAAGATCTGAGCGTTACACCTCACACGCTGGACTCGTTCATCGTGTCGATATCCAGGTAGGACATCTGCAAACATTTTTACAAGGATGTGCACAAGAGCTCGATTTTAGCTGGCTGCATTTGTGAGCTCAATTTAAATTTAAATCTTTCTTAATGTAAACTTTAGTGTGATGCCTCTTAACTTTAAAAAAAGAGCATCAATTATGTGTCAAAGAGAAATAAAAATCAATACATACCCAAAAGCATAAACGTCTGCAGCTTTGGAGAACGGCAGCTGATCCTCGTCGACCTCTGCGCTCATTTTTCTGACAATCTCTGGAGCGAGGTAGGAGATCCACCCCCGAGGTATCCGCAGCACGTTCTTCCTCCTACACACACACACACACACACACACACACACACACACACACACACACACACACACACTAATGAAGACAACGGTCTTAGTAGAGACAAAGACCCAGTATCTTTGATCCCCCTCCTACCTGCCCTCCTGGACGACCCCGGACATCCCGAACAGGCCGAAGTCTGTGATGACCACCCTGTTGGTGTCGTAGAAAACGTTCTTCGACTTCAGGTCTTTGTGGATGATGTCTTTGGCGTGCAGGTAACCCATTCCCTGAGGAGGACAAAGATCTGCTCAACACACTTTCAAATCATTCACAGCAGAAGAAGACCGGACACCCTGCGCTCTGTCTTTGTCTCTGGGGTCTGGTGCCTTTGAAGAGAGCGACGTCTGTTTGTGGTGATACAAGAAACGTGTGTCTGTGGGGATCCTTTCTGTCATGCTGTCACACACTTTGTACAGATTCTCTTAGTTTTTCCTCCAGCTTATTTTCTGCTTCATTTTCAGCCCAAAAGAACAGAAAACAAATTAAAAGATGATAAAATCAGGCTTTATTAAAAATCAGTTGTATATTTGTTACATGTTTCAAAGACGTCATCATATACGGATATTAAAGTGACTTTTTCTCACCTTTACGATGTCTTGTGCAATCTGTCTGATTTTATTGATGTCCAGCAGGTGACCTCTCTCTCTCACGACTGAGTACAGAGTCAGACCTTTGCAGAAGCTGCAGACAGACACAGCAGCACAGTTAATACAAACCGTCACAAAGAACAACCTGAAATGTTGGAGAAAGAAAAGAACAACAGCAGAAGTGCGGCTGCACCTGGTGATGATGGCGAGGTGGGGCGGGGCCATGCAGGCGCCCATGAACAGCACCACGTTCTCGTGTCTTGTCTGCCTGTAGTTCATCACCTCCTTCTTGAACACCTTCAGGTGGTCCTGGTTGTTCCCGTCGATCTCCAGCAGCCGGATGGCCACCTCGCCGTGCCAGCGCCCTTTGTGCACCTTCCCCCAGCGACCCTGCGCGGACACGCGGTCACATGACTCATACAATATACATTTTTATACAACATGAGCTATCGCCATCAGCCGGAGATACAGAGTCCAGGTCTTAATAAGGTGAGACTGAAGCTCTCTTTAGCTTCATATGGAGCTGAACCCTCAGACGTGCGTCAGAGGGCCCTGAACACTGTGTGTGTCTTACATCGCGTCCTTGTGTCTGATGTTTTACATGGAGCTGCTGTGATGATAGAAACATTTAAACTGACAATAAAGTCTTCCATCCATCTATCTATTTCGTGACTCACCTTTCCGATGAGCTCCCCCAGCTGCAGCTGCTCGTACGGGATGTCCCACTCCTGCAGGTACACGCTGGTCTGACTGGCCTTGCGGGAGATGGGGCCCCTCCAGCGGCCGACGGCCCCGCGCCGACATATCGAGGACGGCAGGTCCTCCAGCCCGTCCTCGTCCCCCTCCTCAGGGGAGAAGCTCTTTGTTCTGCTGCTCTGATTGGCTGCTTCCTCCTCCTCAGCAGGGTAGTCTTCCTCTGCCTCGCCCTGGACGGACAGATACTGATTGATTAACAAATGATGGATTCAAACTCATATAAAAGCACACAGAGTGATGTAAGAACTTCATTAAACTACAAAACTCCAGAAGCATTGTCCCAAGTTCATCAGAGGCAGATTTCAGCAGACTTACAGGGCAGCGGTCAGAATGTGTTCATTATATTCTTTATTGAATCCTTTTTAAATACTGTAACGCATCATTATGTCATAGCCAAGAGACGCGTCCTAACAACAGATATTTACTCCCCCGGGACTGTCTCTGTTGTTCTAGCTTCCACTGGAAACAGAATCTGTCACAGAGAATGTGTAATATCCGACACAGCAGACATGTTTCTGTTTGCATGCTTGGTGAAGCACTTTGTGAACTCGGTAAGAAAAGTTCTGATATAAAAGTGATCGTGCTGTTAGCCGTATCAGCACACCGTCCCTGTGAACAGGGATGAAACAGACAAAGGAGATGTCTGTCACAAAAACATATGAAGAACACTGATTTTCACTTCCTCTTTAACATACAGTGTGTGTGTGTGTGTGTGTGTGTGTGTGCCTCACCCCTCCTCGTTCTGCTGCTGTGAGCTGACTCTCTGTGACGACCACCTGTGCCGCTCTGACAGGAGAAGAAGAGTTTTTAACCACAGCGTTTGTTTTCGGCTCACTGAGCTCAGATATAAACCAGTGTGAGTGACGCTCTGCAGCTTCACACACGTTTAACAATAGAGAACGTATTTCATAACTATAAGTTAGTATTTAGGGGCTTTGCATGCCTCATACCAGACGTCTGTATCAGAAGTTCAGACTTCTTCTGCTGAACACATTCTCATCACGGCAGTGAGAATGTCCTCATGTCAGGTCCTAACAGGCTGACTCATACAAGAGTTTACTTCTGATTCTGAGGTGACTGTTAAATAATAATAATAATAATAATATATGTTGACCCACACTAGCTTCCTAACATCCACACATAACATGAACACACATCTTGACAGGGCTTCTGTAAACGTGTAGAATCAGATAAGCAGCAAGCTGAGCTGTAGAAGCTGTTACAACCTGTCAGCGCCCTCCGGTGGACGGGCCGTGTCACTGCTTCTAAACAGCCTCATATTCTAATATCTCTCTGCTCTCTAATGTGATGATAACTGATGCCAGTGTAGTCCCGACAGTGAGCGTCTGTGTCTTACCCAGGGTCATAGTAGCTGCCTGCATGTGGAGCAGCAGGATAAGACGAAGCAGGAACATCTGTTGGAAAACACAATCAGATCAAATCATTCAGAAGTGCTGCTTCAATCATTTACACAGCTGCATATTACGGCTGTTCAGGCAAAATAACTGGTTACAGGGAGAGAGGAGGGGGGGCACAGAGACAGAGGAGGGGGGGCACAGGTCAGAGGAAAAACTCTCAGACACTTCGTTCGACATTTTGTACGATTATCGGGAATGCTGACGAGGTGGTGAAGAAACGGGAACACAAACGGACGAGCGGGCACTTTTGAACTTTCCGGCTCATACGGCTGTGTGAACTTCTTATTACTTAATGGTCATTAGTATTAGCATTAGTATGCTTTCTTCCTTTGACATTCAGATGCAGACTTTCTTTGGCTGCTAAATCAACCACAAAGTTCCTTTAAAGGTCAGTTTGATTCCCTCCGTCCACAAAACTTTAAAAACGATTCCAAAAAGTGAAAAATGAAAAGAGTTCAAAGAGTTTCACCGAGTGACACGGAGAAATATGTGAATGAGAACAACAGAGCCATCAACATGAAGCAGCCTGAGTCGAGATATCCTGACTTCCCATAATGCATCACTTTGCTGCTCATGTCCTGTGTGTGTGTGAGTATAAAGGTGAGGCGGGGTGTTGACCTGGGAAGTTGAAGCGGTTGTCACGGCAGCCCTGCGGCGACTGGTTGGGAGGGGGGGTGGCGCTCACGCTGGGGGGGTTACTCTGCTGTAAGTGAGCGGGGGAGGAGGGGGTGGAGGAGGTGGCCGAAGACGGGTTACTGCTGGAGTCCAGCTGGCTTAAACTGGGAGGAGGCTCCTGCTCACACATACACACACACACACACACACACACACACACACACACACACACACATTATATCAGGGATTCAGGGATTTACCTGAACAATGAAGTCAAACACTTTACATGGAGCTATATGAACACAGACACGCGTACGAACCCTCTTTGTGATGGCCTTTGGTAACGTCCCAAACTGCAGCGGGATCTCTGCCGAGTGATCGATTCGATTATTGATGTCTGACGGGACTGATTCTGCTCTTCTCATCCGCGGCACTGAAATCCAGATTAAAACATTATTAAAGGAGTCGTTCACCATTTAAAACGTGAAACAACAGACAGATTCCTGTTTGAGTTCTTTTCTTATATTCTTACAAAGCTACAGTTACAGACCAGAGTGCGGTTCACCGAAGCATTAGCAAACATATGAAGTTATTTTCTGTAGATTCAGTTTCTTACACGTGAGAAAAGATATCCGACACGAGGGAGCGTCTTTGGTGCATTTGTTGTGGCACTTTAACCTGTGAACATATAATGTGCAATAAATAGATAACATAATGTTTGAATCAAACGGAGTGATGGAGATATATTCAGATGTTCTTACTTGCAGTGTTTGCACTTTACTCCGAACATCATGCTCTTTCGACACACTTGGCACGTCTGAGAGAGCCAGGACTTGGTGGAAAACCTACAAAGGAAAAACAATGACACATCTTATCATAAAAACTCAATCTTTGAACATTTTGTTCACATTAATAAGAATGAGAAATAACGTCGTGGACACACAGTACAGACGCCCTGTGGAGCTGAGATGAATCTATCCAGGCTCACTCTGTGATCGTTCTTTACTGTCTTTGTGTTTTCATTGATTACTCCTACATCACGAACAAGCAGCTGAGTTAATGCTCCACAACAATTCAGCATCTTAAAAGTCAGACAAAGCAGTGATCACCACATCAGCCCACGGCCACTAAAGACACAGTGACCACTGCAGAATGAACAAGTGTCACTGTTTCCTATCAGGGCTTTTATTCTGAAAGGGCAGGAGGTCACTGTTTCCTATCAGGGCTTTTATTCTGAAAGGGCAGGAAGTCTACACCACAAGTCACTGTTTCCTATCAGGTCTTTTATTCTGAATAAGACAGGAAGTCTGCAGAGAGCTGCTAACAGACCTGTGTGTCACAGCCAGGCCGATGTCCCTCCTCAGTGTCTGAGGGGAGCTCCTGTGCATCGTCACACCTGTGGAGAACATTAAGGGGTTAATGTTTAGCAGCTCTACAGCACAGAGAGAGAGCAGAGGTCCGATGGGGACTCACCGTCCAGCAGGGGGGGGTGTGCGGTCATCATGTAGGGGGCGGAGGACGGGACAGGACCCGGTGTTCGGGCAGAGAGCGGCGGGGAGCGCAGAGCAGAATCCTCATGGCTGTTTCCAGAGCCGTTAATGTGAATAGCAGCCAAAACTCTGTTCTTCCTACCCGACCTGAAACAGCACAGAGGAAATAACGCCTACACCAGGTTCTCTACTTTTACACAGTTCAATCTCTAAATGACGAACAGGTTTGAAAAACATCTGGAATTGCTCCAGTAGATTTCTTGAGAAACAGGTTGTAATGTAATCCTTTGAGACAAATGCACCCTATCAAAGGTCGTCCACTAACAGTTCTTGTTGTTTCCACTGACAGGCTCAGATTGTTCTTCTAAGTGTGTGACAACATGACAGAAAGGATCCCTACAGAGATAGACCTTTTTGTTACAGAGGAAGATGATTGTTTTAACCACACACAGACGTTACATCGCTCTCTGCAAACACACCAGACTCCATTCATGAAAACAGGGATTTTAGCTCATAGAGCACAGGAGCTGCTGGTCTACCTCTGCCTCGACATTTACTTTGTTTGTTTGTGTAATTGTGTTGTGATGAATCTAAACTAACTACTAAGTCCCAAAATAACACAAAAAATTAACCAATGACAGCAGCAGTAGACCAGAGAGTCATGTGTGTTCTGAGCTAAAATCAGTGTTTTTCTGAATGGAGTCTGGTGTGTCTGCAGAGAGCGATGTAACGTCTGTGTGTGGTTAAAACAATCATCTTCCTCTGTAACAAAAAGGTCTATCTCTGTAGGGATCCTTTCTGTCATGTTGTCACACACTTAGAATAACAATCTGAGCCTGTCAGTGGAAACAACAAGAACTTTTAGTGGACGACCTTTGACCCATCAAGGATTATGTTGCAGCCATTACAGCCTGTTTCACTGCTGCAGGATGAACACATCTACTGGAGACATTCACACACTGTTTGTACCTGTGTTACTTATTTAGACTTTAAATAGGGCCCAGGTGCTCAGCAGAGTCAATGATGTCCCATCTTCATCATTAGCATAGTTTTGAACCCACCTGTGTGCCGCGGGCTCCTCGATGCGGTTGGCCAGTTGCGACTCTTGACTCTTGCTCCTGGTCAGAGCAATGTTCGGGAGGAGCTGCAGCAGTTTGCGTGAAGGTGGCGGGGGGGTGTGGGAGGACTTGGCGGGTCGAGTCTTTGGGACTCGGATGGCCGGAGGAGTCATGGGCTCCGGGGCGAAGGCGTCTGTCATTTCCTCCGCTGATATGTAAGCTCTCTGCTCCCCTGAGCACGGCACCACTGATATGGAGATGGAGCGGCCGTGATTGGTGGTGGTCTGCGGGGGAATGGGGGGGCTTCCAGAGCTAGAGAGGGGGCTGATGGGAGAGAAGGCATCATTGTCCTCTAGGGGATCAGAGCTGCAGGAACCTGAGGGAAAGAGGAAAGAGCACACATTACAAAAGGATGGTTCCTGTCTGAATGTAACCCAGGTTACTCAGTGAAGAAGAGACTGATTCAAAGGTTACAGATGTTTTTAGGTGGAATTAGAATAAACCTATTTATTACATAGATTGTGCACGCACAAATGAGACTCTGCATAGATACTCAGAAGACAACGAGCTGCAGTCTAAGGCCATTAATGATTCTCCACAGCATGCGTACCTGGATCGCCCGTGTCATTAGCACTCTTCAGACAGGAGAGGGCAGCAGTGAGGCGTGATCGGTCCTCTGAGTTGGAGCCCAGTCGTCTCATCGTTTCCTGCAGCTCACAGCTGGACATCTGCAGCAAGCCGTCCACTGAGAGCTTCCCCGCTGCAGCCTGCACGAGACAGGAGCAATGATCTCTGTTAATGACCTTTAATAAAGCTAAATATGCATTAATACATTCTGAACAGACGTGTTTGATTTGTTGTTTAATCGCTGTGTATGTCCTGTTGGATGATCCCCGCTGCTCCCTCTGTTGAAATTCCTTTTGCTAGATTTAACAACCATCTGAACTTTTCAGGGACTTTATGTCTGTAAAAAATTGATTCTTGTCTTATTATTTTTCAGTAGATAACAACATGTCTATCTACACACTCAGCAGAGAGTCACGTGTGCTCTGGATGTCTCTGATGTGTTCACCTTTATGTGAGCGTCTCTCTGAATCCTTATCTCTGGATTAAGGTGCTGTAAATATTTATCTGGAGGCTTCTTTCCCACACACATCGAGCGGCTCGTTTCTCCTCTAAGATCAGGCAACAACTCCAGGTGTTTCATACGTTACACCTGATAGAGAAGAGGTTGAAAAGCAGTCACTTTGAACTGGTCAGTGCCTCAGCAGAAGTAAAGCTCATATAGTGAGACACCGCCATAACATGAGTCAGCTGTCATCAGGGTCAAAGGTGCTCGGCCGAACTAAAGCTTCTCTGTCTGATCCGTAGGTGTGGTTTTAATGCTTTTATTGTTTTAGAGAAGAGATCGAGTGATACGGTGAGAGGAGAGGACGCCCAGCCGGCTGCTTCAGGTTAGCTTAGTTTGCATTAGCATTAAACCAAAAGTTCAGGTTAATACGTCAAAAAGAGTGAAGGTTAAGCAGATATATATTTATCTTTCTGCTGCATTATATTCTCGAGTGTTGGTGGTGGTAGTTCAGTCGCATTGAGATTTAAAGATTTAAGAGCGTCATTAAGACACGATAAAAAAAAACACTCTCTCCACGAGCAGTGAAACCAACCAGCAAAGATCCACACCATGTAAAATAAGAGGATTTAAACGCCCTTTTTCAGAGGTCATTGCAGACTTTAGGGACAATAAGTCAGAATGTGTCCTTGGAGTGGAGATAGTAACTTCCCATAGTGTTTTGAATTATGTAGATCTTAAGGTAAGAAGGACGCAGACCAAGAACAGCCGTATAAAGAGCAATACGCCGATGGTAAGGCAGTTCACCTAACCTGACATACAATGGCCAGTAAGAATCCAGGATTTGAAGGTTTTGCAGAGAGAAGTTTTGCAGAGATTATCATCGTCCTGCATGGACATAAAAGTGGCTGAAGTCTCTGTTTGGCCTTAAAAGAGAAACAGGACAGTTCCTGCATGTGAGGCTCAAATGAGAGAGAATCATCACGTTCACACACATGATCCAATCCAGATGTAAACCACTGAAAACCTCCTGGAAGTGATCAAGAGGAAGATGGACGCTGACAAGCCATCGAACAAGAGCGGCCTAACGCCACCCAACAGCACTGTGACAGAGAGCATGCCCAGATGCATCAAAGCTGTAATCAAAAACCAGGTTATGCCACCAAACACTGACCTCTGAACTCTTCCTGAGTTCAAACATTCTGCTGTTTCAACATGAACTTGTTTTCTTTGATCATTCGAGCTCTGAAAAACATCTTTTGGTTTTCTTAACCGGTCGACATTTTCTGTAAATAAAAGACTCAGTGAGACGATTTGACTTGGAAGGAGGAGAAATGTTGTTTACAATAAAACTGAAGTTCCTTTTACACAAACACAAACCTGCAAATAGAAGCGGAGATCAGATTTTTAGTCTCTTAATTTTTTCTGGAGCTGTACATACACGAGAAGAAAAGACCCCAGGACGGATCCCTGTGGCACTCCTTTGAAGACGTTATGGGACATGGAAGTTGAACCGTCGGCCAACACGCACTGAGATCTGCTGAATAGCTCGTTTTCACATCAATGGACATATTTCTGTGACAGCTTGACTCTGATCAGTCTTTGGTTTAGTATCACACGGTCTCATGCATCAAACGCCTTTCAAAGATCATGTCGAAGGTCAGCCACTTTATGCAGCAGCGGTCACATCACGACCTTTGCTTGTGTGAAGATTATTAATGATCTTAATTCTGATGAATGCAAATCTTTCATCCAGATTCCAGTTTATTCCCAAGAGTATATAAACAGTAAAACTTCCATTAAAAGTCTAATCCCAATAAATAGCTGAGTTGAAAGTTTCTTTCACTCGCCGGTTGTGGCTTTAGGAAATATTTGGACGTCTCTCTCTCTCGAGCAAATAAGTGATCTTAATTGAATCATTTATCCCTTTAATAGTGGTTTGAATCAACTATTTCAAAGTGTATCTCATTGTTGCTGTGCTGAGGTTTGTGCGATAAGTCTAAAAGGCCTGTTTATATAGAGGTCTAGTGATTGAACAGAGAAAAGGCTATTACTTAAAGTTTTATGGAACTTTAAACACACACCAGTCGGTCTAATAGAGGCGTAGCTGAAGCTTTAAATGTATTGAGATGTCAGTCGTGTGCAGGCAGCGGGACAAGCTTCAACAGAGTTTATACAGGCAGAGCAGGGAAAGTATTCGGTGCAGAGTCGGGTCACCTGACAGCTGGATCTCTGGAACATGAACACAAACTGTCAAATGAAGAACTCGGCTCCTCCGTCCGTTTGTGTCTGAGCTGCTGTAAAATGATTCCTGGAATCTGACAGCAAACTGTGAAAACAGGGTTTACTCCACTCCGCCTCGACTTCACAGGAATGTGTTTTCTCAGCCTGTGTGTGTGTGTGTGTGTGTGTGTGTGTGTGTGTGTGTCTCATGAAGAGAATGGGGAAGAGGGATCGGCTTAATCTCCTGGCAGCTGGCTGTTTCCTGCATTGTGTCCATGCTAAGTGAAACGGACAGGCTGCGACAACAGCCTCAGGATCTGGATGTGATGAATCTGAGAGACGATGTCGGGACTGAATTTGCGGCTTCATCCAGCTAACATCTGCATTCTTTATAAAACAGAGAATACGAATTCAGTGAGCATCTTCTGATTTGACAGTCAGGTGAGAGATGTGTCAGGTGAGTGGTACCGGGTGCTCATGGTGGCAGGGTTCTGACCCGGTCGCAGTTTATCTCTTTGTTATTGTTTTTTAGGCCCTGATTCAATGAAGCCAATTTAAGCTTAAATCCTCGGCTCGGTGTGACTGTGTGTTCGATCAGAACAACCAGCAGGTGACATGTCTGACCTGAGACAGTTTCAGTAGCTCAGACATGGTCAATAAAGTGTCTGATAAGAGAAGGAGAGCATCACATGTTCAGGGAGAGGCAGGAGGGGTTTCCTCTGAGATAACAAACATGCATCACAGAATGTCACAGAGGAGGATATAAGTTAAATGTCATGTACCACAGACTGTATGTAGATCTCATTATGTTGGAGAAACTTCTGGAACATCCTTCAGATCTCTGGAGAAGCGATATATTCTCAGTTGCTTGGGAGCGTGTGAGCTGACATAACTTTACAGCCGTGTCTGTCGATGAGCAGCAGCACGACATGAACCATACACAACTTCAAACTTCTGACGCTGAGTCACTGTCGGATGTGTTCGACCAAACAGGAAACTAAGACAAGAAGTCAGGACTCCATGATCAACACAGAGTCTTCTATCACGACAGGCGTCGTTCACTGACTGACACACATCACCATGTCATCTCATCACCCTTCTCAGGCAGTGCACCTGACTCTGGTTTGGTCACAGCAGGTGATTCTGTTTCTTCTGCTGCTTCTTTCCTGCAGTGCTCTGCAGAGCGTGCATGAACACAGAACATGATCTGGTCAAAGCCTGAGACAGTGGAGGGTCAGAGGTCAGCGCTGCGGCCTGTTTCTGAATCCTCACTTTTGCTGGTTTCATCCTGGAGCTCCTGAAGCTTCCTAACATTCTCCGTTTGGGTCCGTAACGTGGCTTCTGTGCAAAGAAGCGATGTCCCTCGACTTACCAATGAAGGCCCATGACCAGCCCGCTTAACTTTCAATCAACTGGATATTACAAGAAAATCAATGTGGACAACTCGCTCAAGAAACAGTCTCAGATCTGTAGATCTGTGGGGTTTCTGAGTTAACCAGGATTATCTTTGTAAGGACTGTAGTATGTGCATGTAGAGGAAGACATCTGCACCTACCTGCAGGGTAAGACACCTCACAGACTCCTATCGCCCTCACGGGTCAGACTGTCCTACGAAGAAGAGCAGCAGCAGCCGTCACCAGTTAAAAAGGTTTATACAACTTTAATTTGACTTTATCTGAGGAGGAAACGCAGCAGCAGCTTCATGACTCAGAATTCACAAGAAGCGAGGTGCTGTTTCCCTCTGACGTTTCTCAGCAGCAGTTAGAGCTCATTTCTGTAACTGTGACCACAGCCTCCCCGACCAGAGCTGTCGACCTCCCATGACACGATACTGAGCTTAACCAAAACCACAACCTTTCCCTAACCAAGACCTTCTTTTTCTTACCAACCAGCCCGTATCTGACGACTGCAGCAGGTCCTTCAAAATAAAAGACAAAAGAAGGTTTTTTGCTGTTTTGAACGACGTATAGAAACTTTTCTGCTGAGGTTCAGTCGTGCATCTTCTCCTGCTAGCTTTTGGTACCTCACCGTATGTCTGTGTTTTTAGTTTCTCGTCCTGTCGGGGCCAAAAACCAACAGCAGGAGCAAAGGAGGAAATCACAACCTGCATCGTTCGTTGCTTTGAGTCTCAGTCTCATCTGTGCCTTGGATTTCCCTCCATTCCACATCCAACACCTTGTCAACAGTCAGCCCTGCAGTTACCTGGACTTTCCATAATCACCTCGGTGACCTCCTCACCTGAACTTCAGTCTCTCATCAGCCAATGACTGAAACCTCGTACTGCTGTGGTCACAATAGTGAGTTGTAAAATGTAGGGAACACGGCAAATCGCTTTCAACCCTGTCAAAGCTAACGCTTCCATCAGCTGGCTAACATTAAAATATGATAGAGAACATAGAGCTGCACATTTAATCACACATTGATCCTGATCAGTGACATGAACATGATTAATGGTGATATTGATGTTTAAAAGCAGTTTAGAGAGGAAGAGGAAACAACAGAAGACGAAGAGCTGGTCCCCTGAAGCGGCTCGTCAGCGCTTGTTTGGAGGCGTTTCAGGTTTAAGTGATGTGAAGAAGAAACAATAATCAGCAGAGAGGTCATGACCCCTGCGTCTGCGCCGCAAAGCAACACGACTACAGAGTTACAAAGTGCAGCATGATGAGTGTGTGAAGGCCGAGAGGAAGAACGAGCTGCTCCCCGTCCTCCAGAGACGCTGTGCAGAGACACCCTATCCACCCAGCTCCCACAGACACACTGACATTACCCATGATGCACCACACTCAGGTAAAGAACCTGATTTTTAGTGTTGCTCTGTGTATTTAAATGTCCCTAAAATGAATAAATAATGATGATCAATAATCGTTTACAGCTCAGGGAGACAAAGACACAAGCACAATCCAATCATGCTGCAAAATGTACACCTGTAATCCACTTCCTGTTTGTCGTCTCTGTCTGACACTGACCTTCTCTACATGAACCCCGAGTCCCTCCGAACCGGCGGCATGAGCGCTGAAGCAGAGACGTGTTTCAGTGAATCATTACAGAGAGGAGCTCAGGGGTCTGAGCCGAGGATCATCGGTGCCTTCATGGTTTATTCCAGGGATCTAACCAGCCTGTCACCATATTCTGCACAACAACCCGTGTGGTTACACAATCTCATGATTCATGGGTCCAGATTCATGCAGCGGTCGGCCCCAAGGGACGTCCAGACACTAAATATGTAGTGCTTTCTGCCACAACAGGAAAAGCGTCCTGCAGATATCCAGAGCTTCACTTGTTGTGTAACTTTCCCAAAAAGCTTCTTCAGACAGCCTCCAGCTGTTACCACGCTTTCATAATCTCCGCCTGAGTTACGTGTGACCACGAAGAGCTCATGCTGACCCACATTCACAGTCATTCCAGGGATTCTAACAATTTTCCAGGTGGCTCAAAGACCCGACGACATCCGAGCAGAAAGTTCCTGGAGAGCAGAGAAGCTTCAGATCGTCTGCACACCAACAGCTGAACTCGACCGGGGCCGAGCCACCGCTCATCCACCAGGTCACATGACGTGTTTTAGTGTTCTAAAGGTCCGGTCTCAGCTGAGGACGAAGAGCTTTCATGTCTTCAGGTCTTGTTTGCTGCTCAGGATCTTTGTGACGTTTTACAGCACACGTTCACACGTCTCAAACGAGGCTAATTTCTCACTGCTCGTTAAAAGTTATCGACTTGTTATTTATTATCTTCACACTGCTGTGCTCTTTATTTCAGCTGTGGCAGGAGAACACAATGAAAAGACACAGGAGGATCTGCGGCGACACACACATCAGTAACAGAGCCTCTGATTGGTCAGTCGATCAACACGAGGCATCAGGAAGTGGCTAAGTGGACGGCTAACAGTTTTGAGCACGTAAACAAATAATCAGAAGAAGACATCGAGTGTTGGACTTATGATCATTCACTGTAGAGAGTCTCACTGAAGACTCTGCAGCTCGAGGTCGGATGAGGCTGATGAGAGACGATCAGACGGAGCCGCGTTAGGACGGATCAGCTGAAAAACAGGGTTTCTAACCTGCAGCGTTGCAGAGACATTAAAGAGTTCAGTGACCCAATGACCTCACGCGTGGGGAAAAGGACAATCGGTCAGATTTGAGTTGCAATCAGCCAAAAGTACAAGGTCGAGAAAAAAATGGAACAATTGGTTGAATTTGCGGGAACGCGACATCGCAACTTCCTGGAGGGACTGACTAAAGATAAATCTGTGTCTAGAACTCACCGGCCCTCCATCCTTTGGACAGGTGCGTCTTTGGGTGCCTTTCAAGCTAGCTGCTTTGAGCTCGGCTAAAACAAAGCTTCGTGCTGCACCTGTTGACATGACAACAACGAGAGGAACAAAAACGTTCAAAGTGAGCTGCACATTTTTCACTGTCGGGCACTAACGTGACAGATGCTAATTCAGCCCCAAATCCACCTGCAGCAGCCACGTCATTACAAAATAATACCTCTGTTTAAATCACAAACAACATCAGCTAAGCATGAACTCTGTCGGCCGTCAAACAGACACTACACACATCCTTTATCAGAAGCCACGACATCCTAACCAGGATGTGAGGCAGACCAATGAGAGGAGAGAACGAGGATCTGAGCAGAAAGTCTTTAATGGACCGCCGTGTTTCTACAGGAGCCCAGAATGGACAAACCAAACACTGACTGTTGCTTTTTGGGATTTTTGCAGCGACTGTAAGTTGACACTTGGAAGGAGAGGCTGGAGCGGTGCTCAGTGGGTTGTTTCCTTTCAGCAGCATTAAAGCATCTCATGTTCTCTGTGCAGCAGTGAGGGTCAAAGGTCAAGAAACACGTGGGCCTAAAACAAGTCATGGCTCTTCCTATGCAATTCATTCTACTTCCTTGTCAAAACCTGGCTCCTACATTACCCACAATGCAACTTGACCAGCAACAAGTAGGTCAGAGCCCTTTAGTGTTATGCTAGCAGCAGCTAATGTAGCCTTGAGCCGCTAGCTGGCCTGCAGCAGAGAGGAGGAGCGGGACACAGAGGGCTGCTGACCTCACTTCTAACTCTAGTGACATCACTTCCTGGCTTTGATGGAGGAGTTCCCCACAGCTTTCCAACAACAGTCCTGTTTGTAAGTTGGCCTGTGTGTGCTCACAGAAATGATCACAGTAAGTGCTGAGCTGAAGTGAATCTGAGGCTGCAGCAGGAGGATGAAGGAAACAGGAGGACGGTTTGAAATAGAAAGAGACTTCCCGCTCTGAAAGCTGACGCATACCGATACCTGGGCAGTGCCTGGGCATGTCTGCTGCCTGTGTTTACAGGTGACGAAAGGCCGAGAAGAAAGGAAAGAAAGAAGGAGAAACACAGACTGTAAACGACTGAAGAGTAAAGAGATAAAGTCCAACAGCCTCATGAAAGTAAATGAGAGAGAAGCAGCTCCCAGAATCTCCTCTGACACTGATTACAGGTTTGTGACCGAACACGTACAGGCAGAAACAAACAAGGGATCGGGGATAGAGTCCACGGCAGCAGGCACGTCGGGTCGATTCCACCCAACAGGGAAGTCTGTCTGTAAAGTGCAACGCTGACACACAAACAGATGAACGACACACAGACCCACAGCTGCCTGACAGAGCAGCTGAAGCTCACGTATGAGCTCCTGTCAAACAAGGAAATGAAGGAAACACCTTCTGTAAGGCGTCTGTCACAGGTTACACACACGGAAAGCTTAAAGACACACAGCAGAGGGTGTTTCTGTACGTTACCATGAGTCTGACAGTATCTGCTGCACAGCCGAGCCCCCGCTCCCATAATCCACGCTCTGTTACAGATTATAATCCGAGAGTGCTGCTGGGAAACACTCTGACAGGGAGCCAAAGATCTTCCCAGCGCTTGTTTCACACTCCCTGTTTTTCTCCTCCCTCCTCCTTGCACTTCCCTCCCCCTTTCCTCCCTCCTTCCCTCCTTCAGATAGCGAGTCAGTTTGTCTTCCTGACATGCCAAAGCTGTGCATCAGTGACCGACTGGACGCCACACTCACTACACATTCATATTCATCCAGCAGCTCGTGGGAAGTTTGTTTAATGTTTCTTATTATCTAAGTAACTTTAGAGATGTGCAGAACAACCCTCCATTAACCCCTGATCCTCCTCACACTCGGCTCTGATCCTTTTATTGCTGCGATAAGCTCGGAGACAGCCGCTGTCGTTTCCCTCCTCATGTTTTCCACGCTCCGGTCTAATCAGCTCTGCACCCCGCCCTGCCTCGCAAGAAATCCTCCACTTCCTCTGCACGCCTGCATACCTTTTTTTCTACTCTTTATGTTCTCCTGCACCGTCCAAAGACTGGCTGGAAGAGACAGTAATGAGAGGGAGAGGAGGGAGGCGGAGAGGGGGTGAGCAGTTGACAGGAAACAGAGAAGTTGTGCCAAAAATGGTGACGTGCTGCAGTCTGAGAAACTCTCTGATTGTGCCGTTATAAGTGATCTCTCAGGCCGGCTTTCCTGGATGGATAGTTCTGTGTTTAGGAAGCTGCAGCTGAGAGACGGGCAGAGACGGCCGAGCTTCTGCTGGGAAACATTTTGCGTACAAGTCACTGAGGAGACGATATTCACAGTAAAACCCAGCAGAGCCACAGCCCGGCCACCCCGAGACATACAGACGTGTGAGCGGCTGCACCTCCAGATCAGCTGGTCCAGCTTCTTCCTACTTCTACTCGGAGTTCAGTTCATCCTCCGCACTTAATAATTGTTTCATTTCCTGTTTTACAGCTTACATTTTTTCAATCCTGTGACGTTAAATCACAAAAATGAAACAGGAAGTGTCACTGCTCCTCGTAAGAAAAGACCAGAGACTAATGTAGAAATCCTGCAGAATCACCGCCTGCAAACCAACTTCCTGTTTCCTCTTTTATCTTTAAATCAACTGTAAACAATCTCATCCTCAGATCCACGTGTGGATAAGATACAGCACATTTATCTTCCCCCGCCTGGATGTGAAAGACAGATGAGTAAGCCTCTTCAGAATGCTCGGGTCATCGACCACCAAGACATGAACGAGGTTCTTATTTCAAAGACTCAAGCCAACATCAGTCCTCCATGTCTCCGTGTAACGGGATGTCTCGTCTGTCACCTCGGCAGGAGTTGCCCACACTTCACAAATGTTCTGGGTAAGTTAGAGGAACAAATAGTGTGTAACAGTCGATCAAAAGGTTCTGTTAGCTAGGACGTAGCTGAATGCTAACGTTTGCTGTTGTCTAGGTAACTAACAGGTTACCAACAATGTTTCACCCTGATATACGCTCAGTCTCATCTGACTCCATCCTCTCCTGCACGCTGTCAAGTTACCCGCTTGTGACGGGTGGTGGTGCGAGGTGCTGTGATGCCTCCGCTCTACAAACAGGTGAAAGGTAAAGACTGGCGGGAACACATAGTTTGAAAGTGTTATTTTTAAGAAGATTTGTGAGATCAGGGCGACGTTAACATCCTAAAGAAAAAGCAGAAGAATCTAAAACAAGAGAAATCCGGCTGTTTGCAGAACACTAGTGACACTCTGGATCAGGACGGACAAAGACAAACTGTCACGCAGAAACGTTCTGACCCATCAGACACAAGAGGCCCTGATGACCACCTCTGGTTTGGTCGTTTCTTTCAGGACGGTCTGAAATCTTTTTGGGGCACATGTAGACACAGTAGGTTTGCTGTGCTTCTCTGCACAGCCCTGTGTATGTGTGTATCTATGATGTGATGTGTTTACATAAAGATATTTAAGCAGAACAAAGTGTGCAGCACCTGAGACACCGTTTGACTCCTGCAGTTCATCAGAAGAAGGAGGAGTCTTATTACATGCCATTATCTCTTGATCTCTGCCTCTTCATGCTTTTACTGAACACTCAGGTGGGTAAATACTGTGGCAACACGTCTGATCCCAGATCTGCCCCTAGGGGCATTCATCACTCAGCTCTGCTGCAGTAACTCAGGACAGGAACGCACATGCTCAATGAATAACCACGGACACGTGCACACTAATGGATTTAAAATACTCAAACAGCAGTCTGGATGATTTCTTCTGAAGCTGGATGCTACAAAATAAAGTTCACTGCAACTTCAACATTCACTGAAAAGGACTTTAAATTCCTGCTGGTGCCCCCTACAGGCAGCAATGTCCCTTACACCACACAGTAATATGTACAGTACGCAAAGTGTTGGACTTAACAGGCAGTATGATTATATAGGATCCTTATATAAGATCCTTATATAGGATCCTTATATAGGGTCCTTATATAGGGTCCTTATATAGGGTCCTTATATATGCCAAAAAAAGGCCCCAAGTTAGTCTCAAAAGTTTGTAAACATTTGACACCAGACTTTCCCCCCGGGGACCAATAACGGATCACCTTATGTTATCTGAGATGTCATGTGCATGTCGGCTGTTTCGTGGTGCATTAATGATGCAAACATCTGCTGGTTTCAAAAAGGTGGGAATTTTCTGCTTCACTGTTCTATATCAATACGGGACAAAACCAGACATTACTCTCATGATGGTGAAGCTGCCGTTCACATCCAGGATGAAACACAGCGGGCCTTAATGTCTAAATCAACCAGCTGTCTTTTGTGGCGTCCCCCAGGGCTCTAATCTGGGTCTCCTTTTATTTACTGTAAACATGCTTCAACTGGGCAAATCATGCGTGGACATCATATTTATTCTCATGGTGCATGGATGACATGAAACTTTATGTCCCTTTAAAGGCTGGTACCTCGGATACTTTTAATTTGTCTAATTTGCTGAATATTCGAGTCTGATTGATCCATTACGACATTTTATGGTCTGGTAAAAGCAGAGTTGCTCTGTTATAGTGAGATCATGTACAGCGAGTGGGGTCATTACTGCAGAAACACATCCCAAACACTTCACAACTTCTATTTTGGTTTATTATTACAGATGTTTGAAGACTTTATCTCAGGCTGTTGACTTTTATGACGACATTTTCACTATTTTCTGACATTTCGAAGGTGAAATGATTCAGTGACACATGACTCAATAAAAACAATTGCATGATGTGTTACAACACATCATCACAGCACGGTCTTTATATCTGAAAAGGTCACCTGCAGGACAGATCATGGTGGGCAAAGTGAAAGAGAAGCCCCTCTCTTATTACCACCACTGAGGAGCCCCGTGGTGTGAGGATCAGACTCTACTTGTTCTGGCTTTCAGGTGTCAGCAGAGCGATCCTGAGAAAAGTCAAGATTAAAAGAAACTCTGGGAGAAGAGCTGCAAGAAAAGCTTGGAGCTGGACGAAAGGTCAATAGGTCAAAATATCATCTTTGGGTGCCAAATATATCCTGATATTTTGCGGTGGAGCTGAATGCCATCATTAGGAGGAACCACAGCAGTGCAAACACATCGTGTGTGTGTATGATGTGTTTAAATTGGATGAAGACTCAGTGAAAAACCTTTATAGATGCTGACTAACAGCGCTCACACAGTGGTGATTAACAGAAAGTGACGGCAGCCGGTGTCACCTGTTATAAACGTATTCTGCTCAGAGACCAAACATTCCTGCACAGTGACTCAGACTGTTCACACAACGACCACTGTTGCTGGTCAGAACCAGAACACGCTTCACCAGCTCCAACATGAACCAGGGAAACCACCGGCACACAGACTGGACACTTATTCACGACAACAACAGAAGAAGAAGGCTCACTGGAAAGCTGTGAGCTGACTTCAGAGCAGAGCAGAGTGTTAACAGCACATTAGCAGCTTCATTGTTTGTCTGTGTCCACACATGATGTGTTCAGGTACAGAACTGATTGTAGGTCACATGTGATTTGGCAGCACTTTAGCCCAACACAGTCACTGTAGAACAAGAGTTTAATAAGTGTAATACCAGTAAAATATGAGCGTAAGATGCCTCCGCCTAAGAGGAGCCTCGAACATGCAGGAGACGGACAACTGAAAAACACGCTGCGTTTATATCATGACTAACCCCACTGTTACAAAGATGGCCGACGCGTCTCCTCCTCTCGTTGTACAAAGTGAAGTCTAAACCCCCATCTTGCTCATCTGTATCCAGAGTGTGTGCAGGAGAGATCACCTGGTGGAGCCGCAGTATCGACGCTCCGCCCCTTCCTCTACCTGACACACACCTTTCCCTTGTGTCCTTGGCGTGTTGGAGCCCTCAGGTGTCCTTGGCGTGTCGGAGCCCTCAGGTGTCCTTGGCGTGTTGGAGCCCTCAGGTGTCCTTGGCGTGTTGGAGCCCTCAGGTGTCCTTGGCGTGTCGGAGCCCTCAGGTGTCCTTGGCGTGTTGGAGCCCTCAGGTGGGCTCAGTCTGCAGCAGAACAGCTTCTTGTGTCGGTCTGAAGCAGATATTCACGCTGATGGAAAGTTCAATGACTGTAGTGTTAGTGTTAGTTACGTCTCCTCTCGCCGTTCCTCCTCTACTCTGCTACTCGGGAACAGAACGCTGCAGGAGCCCCATTTGTCAACAGAGCTGTCAATCATGAGGCCACACCCCCTTTTTATAGCATCAAATAACTAATTAAAAGTAAACTTGTCAGAAAAATGAAAACTTGGATTTGACGTGTATTTCACAGTTTGACTCATGTCCCATCTGTTAACATGGAGGAGGCGGGCTTTATGAGCTGTACTGCAGCCAGTCAGCAGGGGGCGACAGAGAGGGTTGGGCTTCACTGTTAGGGAGCTGTCTCTGCTCAGAACCATCATAACTCTAACTCTATCATATTAACATACTAATATCATCATACTGTAGCGTGATGGGCTCGGCAGACGGAGGACAAACAGCGAGGAGTTGACGCTCTCTCGTCTCTGAGCGTTTAATGTAAGAAGTCCTCTTTTCCCTCCCTGCAGCGATGACAGGGACACCTCCCTCAAGAAACCACAGCACCCAGAAATCAACATCAACATCTATCTGTTGATGGCATCATGGAACTGAACACTTCTTCCCTCACTTACAGCAAACTTACAGCGCCTCTATACACACACTCTGCTCAGTTATTTAATCATTTAGGACATCATCATGTATGTGCTGGAATTAGTCTGCATGCACACGGGGACACGGGGTGTAGAAACATCACGGTGCAAGAGAAGCGTAAAAACAGAACCCCTCAGATCCCTACATGAAGCTGTACATGTGGTATTTAACTCTTCTCAGTGGTGAGACGCTTCCTCCTCTGTGACTCAACATTTCAATCATCTCAGGGGAAGAAAGAAAGTCTAAATAAATAAGGAATGCAGGCTTGCTGTCCTACCTCAGAGTCCTACATGTGAGTGTGAATAAAGTCCAGGATCTCGTCTGGGTGCTGCCGATCAGCCCGAGCGTCTCCGAGCGTCTGCGTCCACCTGTCGCCTCCTCCTCACACTGTCAGAGCAAACTGAGTCACCCTGAGGCTCCGCTAAGCCCCGCCCCCTCTGTTTGTCTTCACTATTGTTTACAGGACACTTTCAAGTCTGCCCAGCTCTGTGTGTGTGTGTGTGTGTGTGTGTGTGTGTGTGTGTTGGTATGTGTGTGTGTGTGTGTGTGTGTGTGTGTGTGTGTGTGTGTGTGTATGTGTGTGTTTGTGTGTGTGTTGGTATGTGTGGGGCTGGTTTGGGTGTGTATAAATAGCACACTGGGGAGGGACAGAGGCTTGCAGAGCAGCTGACTCAACACATTCTAGTTTGGGTGAGTGCTCATCACACCGAGTGGAGAGCTGCTATTCACAACACGGCACCACTGTCCAACACACACGCACACACACAGACACACACACACACACACACACACACAGACACACACACACGCACACGCATAGACACACACACACACACACAGCAGACAAACAGGAGGACTTCACCTACGTTATATTATCTTAGATTTTGTGATGCATTCAAAGTGCGTGGGAAAGAAACTACCTGTTATAAATACCACCTTAAGAGCAGGTCAAAAGGTCAGAGCTGCTGGGCAACACTTCACCCTGACTAAGCACTCATCAGGTGTTGTGGGTGTGATGATCCAGACATGTTCATGGTGTCACTTGTAGCTTCAGCAGAAGTACACAGAACATCTTTTTATTTTTAGTGCTTTAACTCTTTTTATGTTTGCCGTTTTTATATTATCTATATTACATGTTGACCTTTGATCCTTAAACATAAAAATGTGTTGGCAGACTTCACCTCTAAACTCCAGCCTCATCCTGCAGCTTTAGTTTCCTCTCAGACTGTGAACGATGATCAGCGCACGGAGGAGGAAGTCTTGGTCCATAATTCCTTTATCTCTTATCTGAACAACAACGGCTCGCTGCAGCCAAGAACGTGTCTGTCGCCCCGAGAGGAAATATCGCTGGAAGACGGTAGCATGTGCGTTACACGTCTGAAGGCTTCCAAGGGTTTGCTACAGCTAGCATAGCTAACGCTGAGTGAGTTATTTTAAAGATGATTTGTTTCGAGGGCCCTTTGTTTTTAAAAACATGCGTGTCTCTCGCATTTAAACATTGATTCCTCGGACGTGTAAAAGTCCGCCATCTCATTTGAATTGGCACGCAATGCATCTCGGGATACGTTGGTCCACCAAGGATGCACCCGATGGATCCTTCGCGGCCCTGGAAAAGGAGGACGCATTTGTCGGCCGCATCTGAAGGAGCCTTCAAATTGGGACAGCCTTCGAGGTGCCGCTGTGACGCAGTGGGCCTTCGAAGGCTGCAGCCCCTGGACTGGGACACAGCTCTGATCACCGTCTGAACAGGTGAGGATAACCTGAGTTGTTGCCTTCTAAATATGAGTTTGGTGCCATCACTGATCACTGTGATCAGAATTATTGATCTGTGTTTAAAGTAGCGATTGTATAAGAGAGATATTCCATGGTTGTAACACAGCTTCATCCACTCTTACAGTCCTGGGACAAATGCATGACTTAATCTGTTATACTTGTGGATGAGCTGGCTGTGAACCGGTCGGACTGCTTGGTAGCACAAATAAGAAACTAGAAGCGTACCAAAATACACACACACGCACACACACACACACACACACACACACACACACACACACACACACACACACACACACACACCTTTATGTAAATAGTAGAGTGTAATCATTGACCCGTGTGGTTACTGATAAATTAAATTACAGCCTTCACTGTGGTTAATGTTTGAGTGTGTGGATGTGAGGTCATCATTAAGATGTCACAAAGACAGGAACATGATAAAAGGCAGGAAACAGTTCTGACATGTAAACAGGACAAATATAAAGAAGCTGAGCACCGACACCTTCGAGCTCCTGTCTGCACTCACGACACCAGACAATTCATTTGTTTCTCGATGAATGCATCTCAAAGTCTGACGCCATGTTATCGCTGTAACGTGTCCTCTGAGGAGGATGTGAGACGCTGCCCCGAGCCACGGCCTGCATTAGTCATGACCCCTGACCCCTGACCAGAGTCAGGCTGGATTTGAATCATACTGAAGAGGGAATCCCTGTTTGTTTTAACCCCGGCCCTATTTCGTCATGCTTTGGTGTGTAGATGTGTTCATGCTGCAGCAGTGAAACAGGCTGTAACGGCTGCAACATAATCCTTGATGGGTCAAAGGTCGTCCTCTAAAAGTTCTTGTTGTTTCCACTGACAGGCTCAGATTGTTCTTCTAAGTGTGTGACAACATGACAGAAAGGATAGACCTTTTTGTTACAGAGGAAGATGATTGTCTTAACCACACACAGACGTTACATCGCTCTCTGCACACACACCAGACTCCATTCATAAAAACAGGGATTTAACAGGTCTATCTGCTGCCTCGGTTTCTTCATGTTATCTAATAGCTGTTTCTTTTGAATGTTTGGATCCATCACAGTGTTTTTGTATCTTCATTAACAGCACATCTGGAGCCAGCGTGTCTGCGTGTTTCTGCTCATTCTGCTCGCATGGTGAGCCACGCCCACGTCATGCACTCCTCAGCAGAAACATGGCCGGCAGCTGACTTCAGATGGCAACACTCCCCACATTTGGACTGAGATCAGCTGGTCACAGATGAACGAGCCGTCTCCATGATAACTAGAAAACAAAGCTGAAGTCTGGGCTGGTTCTGTCTGTGCATGTCCCGACAGCAACTGAAAGCTACAGGGGACGAAACTGAATGAATCTCCAGAAACATTCAATGACACGTTTAGAGACTCAGCTGGAATCATATGATGTCCAGTTTCCCCCCAAAACATTCAATGAAAACGACTCTGACTGACTTCACTGTGAAACACAGTTGTTGAAAGTTTGGAAAGATTCGACTTCTTTTTGTTCTTCAGTCAAACTGCATTCGCAAATCTCCCACAGACTCACACTGATCTGTGATATCGCTCTGCTCTCCAGAATATTCAACCCAATACATCACCATCGCGGCTTAGAGCCACTCTCCTCTGACTGTGCTCTCCGCTCTGACTGTGCTCTCCGCTCTGACTGTGCTCTCCGCTCTGACTGTGCTCTCCGCTCTGACTGTGCTCTCTCCTCTGACTGTGCTCTCTCCTCTGACTGTGCTCTCCTCTGACTGTGCTCTCCTCTGACTGTGCTCTCCGCTCTGACTGTGCTCTCCTCTGACTGTGCTCTCCTCTGACTGTGCTCTCTCCTCTGACTGTGCTCTCTCCTCTGACTGTGCTCTCCTCTGACTGTGCTCTCTCCTCTGACTGTGCTCTCCGCTCTGACTGTGCTCTCCGCTCTGACTGTGCTCTCTCCTCTGACTGTGCTCTCTGCTCTGACTGTGCTCTCTCCTCTGACTGTGCTCTCCGCTCTGACTGTGCTCTCCGCTCTGACTGTGCTCTCTCCTCTGACTGTGCTCTCCGCTCTGACTGTGCTCTCTCCTCTGACTGTGCTCTCCGCTCTGACTGTGCTCTCCGCTCTGACTGTGCTCTCTCCTCTGACTGTGCTCTCCGCTCTGACTGTGCTCTCCTCTGACTGTGCTCTCTCCTCTGACTGTGCTCTCTCCTCTGACTGTGCTCTCCTGTGCTCTGACTGTGCTCTCTGCTCTGACTGTGCTCTCTGCTCTGACTGTGCTCTCCTCTGACTGTGCTCTCCTCTGACTGTGCTCTCTCCTCTGACTGTGCTCTCCTCCGCTCTGACTGTGCTCTCCTCTGACTGTGCTCTCTGCTCTGACTGTGCTCTCCTCCGCTCTGACTGTGCTCTCCTCTGACTGTGCTCTCCTCTGACTGTGCTCTCCTCTGACTGTGCTCTCTCCTCTGACTGTGCTCTCCTCCGCTCTGACTGTGCTCTCCTCTGACTGTGCTCTGCTCTGACTGTGCTCTCCTCCGCTCTGACTGTGCTCTCCTCTGACTGTGCTCTCTGCTCTGACTGTGCTCTCTCCTCTGACTGTGCTCTCCTCTGACTGTGCTCTCTGCTCTGACTGTGCTCTCTCCTCTGACTGTGCTCTCCTCTGACTGTGCTCTCCTCCGCTCTGACTGTGCTCTCCTCTGACTGTGCTCTCCTCCGCTCTGACTGTGCTCTCCTCTGACTGTGCTCTCCTCTGACTGTGCTCTCCGCTCCGACTGTGCTCTCTCCTCTGACTGTGCTCTCCTCTGACTGTGCTCTCCTCTGACTGTGCTCTCTCCTCTGACTGTGCTCTCCTCTGACTGTGCTCTCTGCTCTGACTGTGCTCTCTGCTCTGACTGTGCTCTCTCCTCTGACTGTGCTCTCTCCTCTGACTGTGCTCTCCTCTGACTGTGCTCTCTGCTCTGACTGTGCTCTCTGCTCTGACTGTGCTCTCTCCTCTGACTGTGCTCTCTCCTCTGACTGTGCTCTCCTCTGACTGTGCTCTCCTCTGACTGTGCTCTCCGCTCTGACTGTGCTCTCTCCTCTGACTGTGCTCTCCTCTGACTGTGCTCTCTCCTCTGACTGTGCTCTCCTCTCTGACTGTGCTCTCCTCTGACTGTGCTCTCCTCTGACTGTGCTCTCCGCTCTGACTGTGCTCTCCTCTGACTGTGCTCTCTCCTCTGACTGTGCTCTCCGCTCTGACTGTGCTCTCCTCTGACTGTGCTCTCCTCTGACTGTGCTCTCTCCTCTGACTGTGCTCTCCTCTGACTGTGCTCTCCGCTCTGACTGTGCTCTCCTCTGACTGTGCTCTCCGCTCTGACTGTGCTCTCCTCTGACTGTGCTCTCCTCTGACTGTGCTCTCCGCTCTGACTGTGCTCTCCTCTGACTGTGCTCTCTCCTCTGACTGTGCTCTCTCCTCTGACTGTGCTCTCCTCTGACTGTGCTCTCCTCCGCTCTGACTGTGCTCTCCTCCGCTCTGACTGTGCTCTCCTCTGACTGTGCTCTCCTCCGCTCTGACTATGCTCTCCTCTGACTGTGCTCTCCTCTGACTGTGCTCTCTGCTCTGACTGTGCTCTCCTCCGCTCTGACTGTGCTCTCCTCTGACTGTGCTCTCCTCTGACTGTGCTCTCTGCTCTGACTGTGCTCTCCTCCGCTCTGACTGTGCTCTCCTCTGACTGTGCTCTCCGCTCTGACTGTGCTCTCCTCTGCTCTGACTGTGCTCTCCTCTGCTCTGACTGTGCTCTCCTCTGACTGTGCTCTCCTCTGCTCTGACTGTGCTCTCCTCTGACTGTGCTCTCCTCTGCTCTGACTGTGCTCTCCGCTCTGACTGTGCTCTCCTCCACTCTGACTGTGCTCTCCTCTGCTCTGACTGTGCTCTCCTCTGACTGTGCTCTCCTCCACTCTGACTGTGCTCTCCTCCACTCTGACTGTGCTCTCCTCCGCTCTGACTGTGCTCTCCTCTGACTGTGCTCTCCTCTGACTGTGCTCTCCTCCGCTCTGACTGTGCTCTCCTCTGACTGTGCTCTCTGCTCTGACTGTACTCTCCTCCGCTCTGGTTCTGCTTGATCCACAGGAGCAGACAGACGAGTGTTTGTATCTGAATTTGCATAACTCAGACTAGATCGTAAAGTTACTATCTTAATACAAACTCAGCTTCTTTCTAATGTTATGTTGCAGGAGCATTATTGTTTGATTCCAGCACCTACAGCTCAGGATGTCACTGCTACAAGGACAAGAACTGATTGTGGATCTGAGGAGGGTTAAGGCACCTGTGACCCCTGTTTCCATCCAGGGGGTCAGTGTGGACACTGTGGAGGAGAGTAAGTACTTGGGGGTGTACTTAGATAACAAACTGCACACTGACGACGTCTACAAGAAGGGCCTGAGCCGCCTCGACTTCCTGCGGAGGCGGAGGTCCTTTAACATCTGCAGGACGATGCTGAGGATGTTCTACGAGTCTGTGGTGGTGAGTGCTGTCCTGTCTGCTGCTGTGTGCCGGGGCAGCAGGCTGAGGGTCGCTGACGCCAACAGACTGAACAAACGGATCCACAGGGCCGGTGAGGCTGTGGGGGTGGAGCTGGACTCTCTGACGGGAGGACACTGTCCAAGTGACGGGTTAGCTTGGACAATGTCTCCCACACACTGATGATGTGCTGGTTAAGCACAGAGCACGTTCAGTCAAAGGACTCATTCCCCCATGATGCACCATAGCAACAGGAAGGCATTCCTGCCTGTTGCCATCAGAGTCTACAACTCCTCCCTCTGAGTGTCAGACACACAGACTTTAAACTGTGCACTGAATGCTGCACACACTGCTCAATGTCAATAACTCTTCTGTGTGTAACGTCTGCGTCGTAACTCGTTCTGTTTTTAACTTCATTTTAATTCTGTCTTTCAAATTGAAATCAGCACAGAGTTCATCTTTATGTCTTAGTTATTGTCTGATTGTAGGATTTCATCGTCATCGGGATGAAACCTTTCGAACAACCGGGCCCTGACAGGCATCCTGACACACCACTGAGTGTCTGACTGTGAGCGTCTGTTGTCCTGGTAACAACAGTTTGAATACCAGCTGTGCTACGTCGTACAGTCTCCCTTTTCAATGACAAACACAGACTGCCACCTGCTGGTACGGAGGTATTTCCTCTCATGCAGGAGCAGAACTGTAGTGCTTGTTGGACATCAGCTGTAGTCTTTGTGGTGTGTTCAAGTGCAACTTCTTGGGTCAGACACACGCAGCACGAGGCAGTGCAGCTGCCTTTGTAGAGTTAAAGTCAGTAACTCGTACAGCCTCAATGAGCCCATCATCGTTTCTGTTTCTTTTAAAATAACTCACAAAGACACGGTGAGTAAAACAACCAGACAGGTAAACACACACACCTGTGTGAGCTGTGAGGTCAGCTGTGACCATCCAGTCCTGCAGGCTCAGGTATCCAGTCAGAGCTTCAGGTCTCTTCCTCTCTGGTCCTCTGTGCCTCCTGAGTCCACATGTACCTGGTCAGTTTCACCTGCAGGGGGCGACAACACAACACACGGTTTCACTGTGCGCTGAGATGGAATAATAACCAGCTTCCTCATTCAGCAGAGACACCACTGCGACATGCTCCAGAGAACAGACACGTTCCTGGACAAACTCTTTGTAAATATCCGTCATTGTTTGATTCATTAACAAGTCGTTTTTACACGTCAGCCGACTAACTGGCCTCATCTTCACCGGGCTTTAGACCTCGGAGGAAACATCAAGGACGGAGGAACCTTTTAGTTCTCATCAAGTCTCAAAGTCCTGCGTAGTTTCTTTAAGAGCAGGCCAGGGGACACTTTAATCACACTTTCTGCTTTCCAAACTGTTCAGCCGTTTGTAGTGTGTGTCTAATTACACAGATGGACTGGAGCGGTCTCAGCACACATGAAACAATACTCCAGATGTTTTTCTACATTTCGTTTGTCAAAGCTGAAGAACACGAGCGCACCAGCTGTCCACATGCTGCATGCCTACATGTTGCTCTTCAGCTGTCTGTCTGTCTGCAGCTTCTCTGACGATCACTGAACTTCTTCCTGTGTGATGACGGCGACATTAAACAATGAGTCATTAAAGCTCAGTGAGAACTGTTGGCTCTCCCTCTGTGCGCTTTGCCCACACATGCACAAACGTCTGCATCAAATGACCACAAGGCTCTAAAACTATGATGCAACATATCTCACAACTAAACGAATCACCTGCCAACAATAACACAAAGGTCTGAACATAAACGTCACGCAGAGTAAGAATGTAAATCAGTGGTGAGAAGTGAGAGTAGCTCCAGTCTGAGGAAACCCCCCCGACTGGTGGTGGTCCACAGCCGGCTGTTCAACCGTCGACTAAACTGTTAAAACAAGTGTGATCCTGTTTCTAGTCTTACTGTGTCTCTGATGATTCAACAAGCTTTATTCACTGTCACTCAAAATGCAACTTTTCTGATTCATTTTAAACAACACGTTAGAGGACAGGTCAATCCTCCCGCACCTGAAAACACCAGAAAATAACTCAGAAATGACACAAGAACCGAACTAAGTCTGAATACATATTTCCTCCGTGTAGCCACGAGGCTCAGAAAGATTCAACGTGTTTAATTTAAGCAGCTGTTTTTAGCTTTTAGCAACTTCAGTGTCATTTCCACGGTTTTGTTGCAGCTCCCTCTCGTGCACTTTGAATATCAGGGGGTGTTGATAATATTCGTGCAGACGAGTAAAAAACAAAAGCTACAGAAAAAAGGTCAGAAAGTGGAGGATCAAAACGACACACAGGAAAATGTCAGAGAAAACAAGAGCAGCAGTTGGGAAACCACACGGGGTTTTCCTGACCACCAGCAGCTCTTTGCATAGAGAACCTGACACGCTGCACGGCGACGAGCGCTGGAAACCTTCAACCTTCATGTTGAACGTCTCGAGTCCCGTTCAAACTGTCGCTGAATGAACACCATGACACCATGACTCCATGAAAACAGTGTCTGTGGAGCGGCAGGCGAAGCAGCTTCAGGTGGTGAATCAGTGCTTTGGTAGTTTTTAACGTTGACCCACAGACAGAAACGAGGCCACTCTACAAACAGGTTGTTGGGATGCACCACACGGGACTCTTTTGATTTTGATGCGGATGTTTTAGGCACATGTTTTTTTTCCAGCTCATTGCAGAGAACTTGGAGTCTCCTCTGTATATATCTGATATATATGATACATATATATATATATATATATACATATATATATATATATATGATATATATCATGCCTGCTCTTATTGTAGCAGATGCAGAAATAACATAATACAGTGCTTTTTAAAATGTACACAGTCACTGGGCAATGTCAGAAAAGTACTTTTATTTATGTTCCAAATGCCAGATTTAATTGTTTGTAACATTTTCATACAACAGACCGGCTGGATGCTCTCCCTGAGGTCATCCTGACAGCAGTGACACTCAGAGCTCTGTACAGCCGCCTGAAATAATAAGCGGGAACTCTATTTCACAGTGATGAATAAATGAGACTAACAGGCTATAAAAACTGCCGTACCGCAGACATCTTGCACCCTTCTACACGCTTCATGGAAGAGGCGGTGCGCGTGCACATCTGCGCCGAGTTAATGTCGCAACATTACGCCAAGCTTTTTTAGGGAGTCATCAGCATGCAGGCAGAATTAAAGAAAGTATAAAGAGTTAAAGTTTAAAGAAAATATCAGCAGAAAGATGACACATCTGCCGATACGTCATTTTCAAGCCAGTATCTGCAGATACCGACAACGTGCCGATGATCTCGTGCATCTCGATCTGCAACTTCTGTAGGAAGAGTTAATACAGCATGTGTAGGCACAGGTATCTTAATCCATCCATCCATCCATCCATCCATCCATCCATCCATCCATCTGTGCATCCATCCATCCATCCATCCATCCATCCATCCATCCATCCATCCATCTGTGCATCCATCCATCCATCCATCCATCCATCCATCCATCCATCCATCCGTCCATCCATCTGTGCATCCATCCATCCATCCATCCATCCGTCCATTCATCCATCTGTGCATCCATCCATCCATCCATCCATCCGTCCATTCATCCATCTGTGCATCCATCCATCCATCCATCCATCCGTCCATCCATCCGTCCATTCATCCATCTGTGCATCCATCCATCCATCCGTCCATTCATCCATCTGTCCGTCCATCCATCCATCGATCCATTCATCCATCCGTGCATCCATCCATTCATCCATCCATCCATCTGTGCATCCATCCATCCATCCATCCATCCGTCCATTCATCCATCTGTGCATCCATCCATCCATCCATCCATCCGTTCATCCATCTGTCCGTCCATCCATCCATCCATCCATCCATCCGTGCATCCATCCGTGCATCCATCCATCCATCCATCCGTTCATCCATCTGTCCGTCCATCCATCCGTCCATTCATCCATCCGTGCATCCATCTGTCCGTCCATCCATCTGTCCGTGCATCCATCTGTCCGTGCATCCCTCCATCCTTGCATCCATCCATCCATCCATCCATTCATCCATCCGTGCATCCATCCATCCATCTGTTCATCCATCTGTCCGTCCATCCATCCACCCGTGCATCCATCCATCCATCCGTTCATCCATCCATCCATCCATCCATCTGTGCATCCATCCATCCATCCATCCATCCGTGCATCCATCCATCCATCCGTTCATCCATCTGTCCGTCCATCCATCCGTCCATCCATCGATCCATTCATCCATCCGTGCATCCATCCGTCCATCCGTTCATCCATCTGTCCGTCCATCCATCCGTGCATCCATCCATCCATCCGTTCATCCATCTGTCCGTCCATCCATCCGTCCATCCATCCATCCGTCCATCCATCCATCCGTCCATCCATCCGTGCATCCATCCATCCATCCATCTGTGCATCCATCCATCCATCCATCCATCTGTGCATCCATCCATCCATCCGTTCATCCATCTGTCTGTCCATCCATCCGTCCATTCATCCATCCATCCATCCATCCGTCCATCCATCCATGCATCCATCCATCCATCCGTCCATCCATCCGTGCATCCATCCATCCATCCATCCATCCATCCATCCATCCCTATCCATCCGTCCATCCATCCGTGCATCCATCCATCCATCCATCCATCTGTCCGTCCATCCATCTGTCCATTCATCCATCCATGCATCCATCCATCCATTCATCCATCTGTGCATCCATCCATCCATCCATCCATCCATCCGTGCATCCATCCATCCATCCATCCGTTCATCCATCCATCCGTCCATTCATCCATCCGTGCATCCATCTGTCCGTCCATCCATCTGTCCGTGCATCCATCCATCTGTGCATCCATCCATCCATCCATCCATCCATCCATTCATCCATCCGTGCATCCATCCATCCATCTGTTCATCCATCTGTCCGTCCATCCATCCACCCGTGCATCCATCCATCCATCCGTGCATCCATCCATCCATCCGTTCATCCATCCGTCCATCCATCCATCCGTGCATCCATCCATCCATCCGTTCATCCATCTGTCCATCCATCCATCCATTCATCCATCCGTGCATCCATCCATCCATCCGTTCATCCATCTGTCCGTCCATCCATCCATCCGTGCATCCATCCATCCATCCATCCATCCGTTCATCCATCTGTCCGTCCATCCGTCCATCCATCCATCCATTCATCCATCCGTTCATCCATCTGTCTGTCCATCCATCCATCCATCCATCCATCCATCCATCCGTTCATCCATCTGTCCATCCATCCGTCCATTCATCCATCCATCCATTCATCCATCCGTTCATCCATCTGTCTGTCCATCCATCCATCCATCCATCCATCCATCCATCCGTTCATCCATCTGTCCATCCATCCATCCATCCATCCATCCATCCATCCATCCATCCATCCATCCATTCATCCATCCGTCCGTTCATCCATCTGTCTGTCCATCCATCCATCCATCCATCCATCCATCCGTTCATCCATCCATCCGTCCATTCATCCATCCATCCGTCCATTCATCCATCTGTCCATCCATCCATCCATCCATCCATCCTCTATACCTCTTATCCTGTTCGGGGTCTCAGGGGGGCCTGGAGCCAATCCCAGCTGTCATTGGGTGAGAGGCGGGGTTACACCTGCACAGGTCACCTGTCAATCACAGGGCTGACACACAGAGACAGATAACCTTTCACTCTCACACCTACGGGTGATTTAGAGTCACCTTTGACCCTAACGAGCATGTGTTTGGACTGTGGGAGGAAGCCGGAGTACCGGAGGGAACCCACGCATGCACAGGGAGAACATGCAGACTGCACACAGAAAGGCCCACTACGTCTGAACCGGGACTCGAACCAGGAACCTGCTAGCTGTGAGGACACAGCTCTAACCACTGCAACATTTGACTTGTCTGTTGGTTTCTCTGATAACAGCTGCGTATTGCTTCAGATGAACGTGTTTCTGTGGGACAGGCCGTCAGACGGGTCAACGGCAGGACAGGAAAAGGAAAAAGACGAGTGAACCACAGCGAAGGCACCGTCATCTGTACACCTCTTCACTCCTCCAGCTAACATGAGCACAGAAACATACGTGTCTCCGCCCACTGTCCCTCACGTCATCTGATTTTCTTACCAAACAGGACATGCTCAGAAAGCGTGGGAGGGAACCACAGCTAAATTTAGCCTCCTGTCACAGACGTGTTCACACAACGACAGGACGGGCTCAGGGCAGAGAGAGAGAGCGGATGGTGACGCTCTGATGTGATGCGTTAGATGAAATCAGAGAGAGTATCAGTTAGTTCTGCTGCAGAACATCTGAAGCAAACGAACCGACTGAACACAACCAGAGGGTTTGAGTAACGTGTGATTCACCTTCAATGAGCGAGCGAGCGATGACCAACATCCTGAAGTAACACGGAACGAGTGGACGCTCATTTATGCATCTGTTGCCATCGAGCCTTTGACAAATAACTTTTAGGTGATTTCCGGTGATGTGCAACATATCATCAATGTTTCAGAGGCAACAGAAGTTATTTGGTTTAAGGTTGAAGATTTCATTTGGTTTAAAATGTATACACAAATCGGGTTAGTTATTAGTTATATTAGTTATTATCATTTTGTTATTGTTCAACTCTGACGACCTTTTCTAAAGAAGACAAATCATCTTATCCTGGTTTTATGTTTAGATGTTCAGTCCTTCATTGTCGTCTGTTTCTATGCTGTTTGAAAGCTGCTCTGTGAAACACTGTGAGCTGCACTAAACAACACCTGTACAAATGTTTATGTTACCTGTGTGAAGCTGTCCTGTTTGTGAGTTCACTGACAGCTGTCAGATTCCTCGTATGTTCACACAATAAAGCTGATCCTGATTCTGAAACCTGATCACAGTCTTTGTCTAAAAAAGGGGCCTCAACATGAGCATGAAAGTTGAATCATGTCGCACTCGACCTGATGATGTTTGTTCATTTATCAGATTCAGTAACAGTCGTGGGAAGTTTGACCTTGAAAGGCTCCAACGTGCCACTTTCACAGCACATTTTCTGTCCTGTCACTGTAGCTAAACCACATGGGCCAAAATACCATCACTATACACCATATTCACACGGCGGCCATCTTCCTCTGACATCACACTCAAGGTGGGAAGAAAATACAAAGTAAAGTGAAATCAGTGTAAATGGTTTAGCTCGTTAGATTCAGACAACAGTTTATGTTAGCATTCAACCAATCCATAGCTAGCATCACCATTAGCTACATTTCTTATTGTATCATATAACAAACTATAAAGTTAGCATTCAGTCACGTCCTAGCTAACAGTAACATAGGCTATAGAGTAGCTGAATGCTAACATTAGCTGTTGTCTGATGGGTGACGTGCACATCGTCAACACCCCTGAGAAGCTAAATGGAATCCAGCCTCAATTTCTTGGGTAATTTACTTTTCAACTAACTTTAACTCTAAACTTATGAACCTGTTAAATGTTAATATTGTACATTTTTTTCATCACATATAGGCCTAGTAATTAATGTAACTTCGCACTGTTTGAGTCCAAAACATCGAAATATTTAAATGTCAGGATGGAATAAAGAGTTCATGTTTGTGAATTAAGAAAACATTTCTCTTTTAAGTCCTTTCTTTTCTGATTTCACTTGAGTTTAATTTAAAATGAAGAATATTTTTTCTTTTTAAATAAACGATCTTTCCTTCTTTAAGTCTACACTGTACTGGAATCTGGTTTCTTTTCAAACCTGATGGTTTTATGACAGTTTTTTGATTTCTGCTGCACTTTGTAACTTGGATTAAAGAAGTTCTCTGTAAATACATGTTAATTTTATTAAACATGTCACTTTATAATGTGATGACAGAAAACACCTGTGTGTCATTGAGGATAACCCTTTTAATAAGCATTTAGGAGGTTGTCCTCACACTACAGGGACTCTTTGAAGTTCGCGCTCCAGACTCATACCTGTAAATTGCGGATCTCCTGCCGGCTGGGGTCGTTGTCTGCGGGGCATCGGGTCCTCAGACCCGCGGGCAGGACCCTGAGTTGTCCACCAGGTTCTGGATGATTCGGCACTGATGAGAGCCTCAGAGGCGCCTGGTTCCGGTCTGATGTGGACCGGTCCGTCTCCTCCTTCCGGTCCTCTTCATCGGAGTGGCTCGTGTCTCAAACTGAAGAAGAGTCGCTTCCTCCAAACGACACAACAAGTTTCTCACGAGTTTCCGTGTTTGAAGTCTGAAGACGCTAAAAGTCTCCTTCAACAAGCTGACAGTGATGAGAAGACGGCTGCAGGTGTTTTAAACCACTTCCTGTAAATGTAGCCTTCAAAATAAAACACCTGAACGTCGTATCATTCAACATGGATTCATAGAGCAAATTTAAACGTGTTTTCACAGAGAGTAATAATATAGATACACAAAATAATGAAGATCAATGAATACAGATAAAACACAAAGAATAGGCAATATACAATGAATTAAAGAATTATTAACAGTGTGATATTTTGCCAAAATAGAGTTAAATCTTTAGATATGTGATCACAAACAAAATATTTAGAAATATTGATATATTGAATTTAAAAACAACTTTTTATCATCTCCTACAATCTCCATCTTCTTTTTGTCCACATACAGGCCGGCCTAAAACTGTTACACACTGTATGATGTGATCATTTTTAAAAAGACAAACGCAACATTTCAATGGGGCATTTATTTACTTTTTTAAAATCTGTCATTTTTCAGGACTTTTTTTCTCCTCTTATTTTGAAGCAGGTGTATTTGTATTTCCTGTCTCGTGGCAGTTAACATAAGTAACTTGACACAGCTCTGACAGAAAAACTCACACCTGCAGCATCTTAGGTGTCCTGAATGATTGTCACACATTGCAGCATTGTAACAACTATCGTCACACTGTAGCAGTGTTTAAGTACTATCTCGTGTATTTATATTTTCAACAACAGGAAACAGTTTGATTAAAACATGGAAGTTACTTTTACAGAGAGATACCTGTGATAAATGAGGACACACTGCCCCCTGCTGGCAGAGCAGCGTCATTGAACATTTAGAAAAAGGTGAAAGAGCACCTCAGACCTCAGATGTGAATGTCCAAATTAAAGAGGAACCCTGCAGAGACCTTCCTTAAAGAGGAATCCTGATTCATGTGGAGTGGAAATAACAGGAGTAATGAGGAATATCCTCATGTTTTTCATCCACCTCCTGCATCACACTGAAAACACGCATCATGTTTCTGTGTTTCGGACTATTTAACAGCTTCTTCTTCTGCAGGTCAAAAACATGTCCATAAGACCTTCGACTGTTTCAGTCTGACCTCCGGAAGGACGGAAGAAAACTCATCAGTGTCTGTCTGTCTGAAATGTGATGAACTTTGCAGCCTCTGGGGGGCGCTAGTGGTTCAAACCAAATATGGTGCAGGGAACAGAAGGTAAGTCATTTCTATCAAACGTTGTTACATACAGTAAAACATTCTTCATGTTTAACATCGTGAATCTGCTGATAGTGAAATGACAAGAACAATCCCACACCTAAATAAATAGTCCTCCTGCTCTGCACAAAAACATTTGTTTAGCATTATGCTAACTTTGTTAGCTAAGATCTAATATCACACTTAAACTCGACCTTGGACTCATTTGCCCCCAAAAACTTGGCACTCAGACGGAAGCTGGCTCGATTTCTGTCAAACGTGTCTTCATATGTCTCTACATTATTCTGTAGCGTGACAGGACTCTCTGTGTGTGTGTGTGTGTGTGTGTGTGTGCGTGTGCAGGCTTTATTAAAGGTTTTAGTTACAGGCTGTCAGAGATGAAGTTTGCTGGAGGCGGAGGAGGAGAAGCAAACCCAGCAGCAGCTCAGGGCCCCAAAACAAACAAAAGTTTTATTTAAAGTCTTTTTGTTTTGGAACTGAAGGCAGGTGACTCTTCTTCTTCTTGTTCTTCTTGTTCTTCTTCTTGTTCTTCTTCTTGTTCTTCTTCTTCTTCTTGTTGTTCTTCTTCTTCTTCTTGTTCTTCTTCTTGTTCTTCTGCATGTTTGTTAAAGAACAAACAAGCTGTTAAAGTGCAACTCTTACCACAGGTTTGAGCCTGCAGACAGATAGAAAGGAGCTGAAGAGAGGGCGTTAACATTCTTTAAATTCCACCGTGTAGGAAGTCCCAAACATCGGCTGCAGGGTTCACGGCTGATTTAAAACAGTTGATGGATTTATTCTTAATTTAGTAAGAAATGTCCTGATTTACACCTGTGGAAGAAAAGAATAATCTTCAGGTCCGTTCAGTGGCTGGTTCAGATGAGTTGTATTCACTGTGCAGTGGAGAGAGATCATCAAACCTCTCTGACTAGAGTCAGCTCGAGTCAGATCCTCCCTAACAGTTTCTTCCCCTCTGCTGCCAGCCTCGTCAGCAAGGCCCCGACCCCCCTCCACCCCCCCACGTGACTCTCATCAGGCCCCTCAGTCACTCAACACTTAGCGAGTGTTAAGTCTGTAATTCAGACTATGCGTTACATTAATTGTTCTGCCCCAAAATCATCAAAACAAATTCCTGTACGTGTGAACCTACTTGGCAATAAACACTGATTCTGGGTAACAGGAAACAAAGGGCTAATCAAAAGCGCTATGCTAATTGAGATAAAGCAACAAAGGGCAACACGCAACCAAGATGAGAGAAGCTGCGGTGTCATTCAGAGGGGGTGTCTGGGGGACCCTGACCAACGAGAAGGTTCAGCTAGCCTCTGGAGGCTCACAGAGTGGTCTCAGGGGTGAAGCCCTCACCGCCTGATGGCTAAACTAATGTAGAGAAGGAAGTTGATCACAGGCGTTCCTCTGGAAACTTCCAAACCTTGATTAACACTGATGTGACAGCAGGAGAGAAAAACAATACTCTCTGATGTTGTTCTGCTCTGAAGTCACAAGACCATTTGTTGAGACAATTTAAACTGAAAGTAGAAATGTGCAACGAACCATTTCTGTCTCATCATAGAGCAGGTACGGTACAGGTACAGGGACGGTACAGGGACGGTACAGGTACAGGGACGGTACAGGGACGGTACAGGTACAGGTACGGTACAGGCACGGTACAGGTACAGGGACGGTACAGGTACAGGGACGGTACAGGGACGGTACAGGTACAGGTACGGTACAGGGACGGTACAGGTAGTTTAAAGCTCAGGAAACGTGTGAAGTCACTCCTGATGTGTCCGTGTGTGTGTGTGTGTGTGTGTGTGTGTGTGTGTGTGACGCCTCGCGTCTCTGTGTAAGTGCTGTCAGAGGACACAGAACACACACTGACATGTCATTTAGCTTTCAACACACCAACATTAATGTGCATCTAAACCAAAGATCTTCTATTAGACATCAGCTCGGATGTACTCCTCTGCTTCTTACGCTGAGCACAATGATCCTATAAACCTCTGAGAGATCAGGGGACGTGTTTGTAAGGCAGCGCAGGCCGACCTGTTTATTCTGTCATTTTGATTTATGATGTTTGTTATGAGTGTTTAGATGTTTCATCAGAACGCTTTAAATGTCAGTGCACCTGCCTCCTGGAGCAAAATATTACACCTCAATCTCACCCTAATTTAACCTCCCGACCTGCATCTGTTGCATTTTACATTTTACAGAACTGTTTTATTTCTCCAGTTTAATCACTTTAAAAATCTACGCCTGGGGTTGCTTTTAATCTCTTTCTTCTCCTTGGTTTTGGTGTGTTGTGTGAGCTTTCTCGTCATGCAGCTCCCAAACGTTTAACACGACTCCAAAGAAGCTGCACACAAACATTTTGATACGAAGACAGAGGAGCAGGAGTGCTGCTGGGACTTTAATCACATGCAGGTGCTGTGTGGATACTTCGTGTTTGCTGTGCTGAGTTCGCCTGTGAAGTGGTCGTTGCATCTGTGAAACTTAAATCAAAGCCGCCAACGTGTTGCTGATTTAAAGTGTGAAAGAAAAGCTTTTTAAAGCTACATAAATCCTACAGGTGTTTTTTGACAGACAGGTCATTTCACACTTTTTGCTCTAATTAAACGTTTTATTACATTTTCTTTCTTTAACAAATATTCTTCCTTCAAACTCGAGCCGAACAAATAAAATCAGCTCAAACATTCCTTCACGACTGGATGTGGTTACAGCAGTCATCAGAGTGAATGTAGGTCCTTCATGTGCTCATAAACAGGACAACAAAACATGAAAGGAGGGCAGCGCAGAGCTCCTGCACGTGTCACGCTTCCTCTCAGGGATGATAACGTTGATCTTATCTCAGGAGCAGTAAAAGTAAAAATGTGATTATTCCAAAGGAAGTTCACTGCAGCGTTTTACTGCTGCTCTTCATGAAGCTGAGACGCCCCGATGGACTTTATTAGATCAGCAGATCAATCCACTGCTGCGTGTTTGGTTATCACACTGTTCGACCTTTATTCAACCAGGAAGAGTTCAATCTCTTCTTTCAAAATAAAGTTACGCGAAAACAAAACAGACAAGAAAGAGTTAAAAAAAAACATTTGTGTGAATTTTATACGTTTAAAATGTGGAGAACAATCGGCCTGAAACATCTGCTCTGCATGTGTTCTGGATGATTCTGCCAGCACATAATAGAGCTGTTTATGAGGAGAGAGCTGCACACGCACAAGCACACACACACACACACACACACACACACACAGCTTTATCCCTGTGTTTGCCTTCAGTTCACATGAGGACAGAGTTATATAGATTGAGTTGTTTAGCAAACAGTCCATACTGTCACAAGGTTGAACTCCCATGATGCACCAGGGCGTTCCCTCTTAGAAGCAGTTTTCATGCATTGTGCAGCAGCAGGTTTTATCTGTTGCTCGTGCGTCGTCCTGATTCTGGGATTATATTATAAATATATATTAGATTATATTATGTTATATATATTATAATATCTGAATGTTAAAGAAGAAAATCAGTCAAATGAAAGTTAAATGCAGAGTCGCAGCTCAGTCGCTGACGGCCCCGCCCTCCTGCCTTCTCATAGCTCAGCGGTGACTCACATCCTCTGCTCTCTCTCTCACTGAGGCGCCACAGTCACATGATGATGATAAACCATAACAGATATTTCAGATTCAACATGAGTATTCCCCCACGAGCTGTGAATGAAGTGGAAAAACACTGACTGCCACGCAGCTCCTCCTCCTGGCTGTGTCAGATTCTGACAGAGAAACAAACAGAGACGAGAGGTGATGTGTGCTGAGACAGAAGCTGTTATTATACGAGTCCTTTAAAGGGAAACACACACAGCGCGAGCAGCAAACATCCAGGGCTGAGGAATGCAGCACCAAGCTGCAGTTCCTCTCCTGTCCACTCGAGGCTGCCTCCTCAAGTGAGTCAGTCCCCATAGAGCCCCATGTTACTTTATGTTTACACAATCCACAGTTATATTTATGATATTATCATATTATAGCCTTTGATGATTAGTTTGTTTGTGCTGTGAATAAGTAAATAAAACAAAGATTAAGTAAATATTTTCTTCTTCTTTTAAACCTACAAACATGAACAACATTCACTGATGTCAGACTGCAGGCTAGGTGGCTAATTAGCTGCTTAGCTACAGCATGTTTAATAACATTAACCTTCCAGGAATGTTATCACTTTGATTCTTACTCTTCAGAACCACTAACAACGCATGAAACTTAAGCTGAACTTAATCTTTGTCTGTGCTTAGTCCCCCGACGGAGCTCAGCCTGCCAGCTGCAGACACACTGAAGCTGTCCTCCAGCTGCTGACGGGATTTCTGACATTTCCTCAAATAACGTTTTATTATCCTTTCAATAAAAAAAGTGTCTTATAATCTATCTTTATAATATAGGCTGTTTGTTCCGTATATGCATACTGTATAATGCAAGGATAGGTATATACACAAATATTGCTGACTTGTGTCATTCCTTCTTATTTAAACTTTATTCGGAAAGGTAAACTCGAGTGGACACGAGGTCTCATTCTCAGAGCTCAAAGTCCTTCACACGATTTATACTTTGATTACACTGATTTATACTTTTAGACTTTAATGATTCTTCTGAACGTACATTTGTGTCCTGGAAAGGGAGCAACAGAAACTTCTCCTCCTGAGACTGACCGAGACTTTGACTGACCTCCGTCTGCTCCGAGTGTAACGTTACTGCTATCGAGCGTCCTGGTACCGATCCCGTTGGCTTCTTCATTGAGAGCCAGAAAGATCTTAGAGCTGCCAATAAACGTGCGGCCAAACGAGATATCCAGACGGGGTTTAGGTTGCACACGTGCAGTCTCTTTTCAGAGATCCTCGCACGCTTTGATGCACGTCTTAGATCTGTCAGACTTTTAGCAGGATAAACCCGGACGAATCAGAAGTTTGAGGTTTGGATTCTGAAGCTCAGAGAGAGAAAGAGACACTGAATGAAATGATCCATTCTCAGCCAACAGGAGAGACAGCGTTGTTTCAGGAGTTTTGGAGATCTAAGAAATAAAGAGCAGCTTTCCTCTCTGACTCTCTGACCTGCCCGTTTTCACATTAGGATTTGGGTGTGAACGTTTAGATGCACAACATTTAAAACTGTTTAACTCCAGCAGTCCGTCTCAGTTGTGTGTGGGTTGTAGTTTGAAGGGAGGATCCAGAGCTTCTGGATTGTTCTCTTGGACTGAAGAGGAATCTGTGAGCAGCCAGCTGACACGTCACACATTCCTCCATCAGAGCTGCAGCTGACTGCACGCTCGGCTCGGCTCCCTCTCTTGTCTGTAAAGCTCTTCATGCTCCTGCAGCCTTCATGTCTCACCTGTAGTGAAGCGGGTCGCTCAGGTCCTCCACACGAGTCTCAGAGCCGCTCAGAGGGTTCACATCCTCACACTGGAAACGATGAAAACTTATTTTAGCACATAATTTATTTTAATTTTAAGTGTTTTACTCTTTACACTACTTTATTGTTCTTTTAAACGTTTAACTATTTTAAGGCCTCAGTTCTTTCTTCTCTTTCGTTCTCATCCAAAATGAATCAAATGATTGAGGGTCAAAAGTCCTCAGTAAGTTTCATCTCCATGTTCCAGAGTCCATCGACGTGTGTCTGTGCCATGACTCAAACCTTAAACAGGAAGTCGTCCATGTTGAATTTATTCTGAAAATTGGGTCATGACATTTAGAGAAGGAATCCTTTCACAAACTGCTCCATCTGATCCAACTCTTGGTCCGTGGTTGTTTTCGCTGAGCGGTGTGGCCGAGGCACTTTGATTTCAAGTGTCGCCATGAAACAGGAAGTTGCTGCACTTCTTCTATGCATGTCCAATCTACAGGAGCTTTACATGTTTGATCAGAGTCCCAGCCTGATGACATCGACACACAAACATGGAGTCGTAGTCGTAGCGCTAACTACCAGCAACAGGAAGTTGTGACAACATTCAATGTACATGACATTTGCACTGTGTTGCACTGCATGTTTAGTGTGTGTTCTGTAGCGCCACATAGTGGACACAGGAAGTGACATTTAACTCAGCACAGCAGGTGCAGCGCGGCGACGTTGTATTCACTGAGTTCACAGGTGCTCAGCTGAAGTTCAGTGAGTTGTGGGCACACTCTTAAAGACTTCAAAACGTAAAGAAAGCAGCAGGTGTGTTTATGTTCTGTTCCCCGCACACACACAGTCTGAACCTTATGTGCTGCTGTGGGGGGTCGCTCTGTGTGCGTACGTGTCCTCCTCCTTAACGACTGCAGGTATTAACAGTCCGGGTCAATAATAAACCCGATCAGCATTCATGCGCACACGGCGCACAGGGCTGTGTTCCATTCAGCTGATAAGAGCCATACCGTACCTTCACACGTCCCGCTCTGCTGTAGCCACAGTCTCCTCGCCGACACTGTACGAACGAGAGTGAGGGACAGGAAGCAGCATTGTTTATGAATCATATTAGCATCTGACTCAGTTCTGACGGGACTCTGGACTCTCTCGCTCCCTCTAGTCCAACATTATTCTGATATCATGAACAACATCGTAAACTAACTGTTCATTAACTGTAATGTTTGTCATGATATGTTGTGATTGTTTACTGACACTAAGATAATGTTGTTAGTCACACAGTGTGAGAGCAGATAACAGGCTGTTATCTAAAGAAAACACGCTGTTATCTCAGCGATCCTCGTTATCACAAGAAAACAAACATTTTTAATTGATCTATTACTTCCTGCTCAGGGTGTGTCCAGTGGTATGAGCCAATGAGATCTGATTGGCCACTCCAAACTTTGATTGGCCATTCGCCTGCTTAGAGGCGGGACTTAAGTTCAAACCAAATGACTGGGCTGTACATGTGCATCTGCCTGCTCTGCTTCTTTCTGGACCTTTGACCGCACTGTACAGCTGAACTCACTCATCCTTGAGTCCATGTGGACACTTTAGACAGAGGAGACTGTATTCCCTCCAGGTGATCTTCAGGTGTCGTGTTCACAGGTGTGGGACAGAGGCGACATAGACGGGAGAGTGAGCGTTTAGTGTCGTGGTTCTGTGCCGAGGGCTGAGCTGCTGTGTTCTGTGTTCTTGGCGAGTTCTGTCAGTCGGAGCTGAGGCCAAACGTTCTCTGGCAGGTTGTGTTCCTGCTGAGATATGGAGGGCGTCTCGTTATGGGGATCTCACATGGCTAACTCTTTATGTCCAGGTGGGCCGGGTGGTGAGGAGGATGTCTGATTGGTTTGGACAGTGGCATGGTTTTATTTATAGACGCAGCCACCACCATGTCACCCGTTCAGTATTTTGGTCGCCACCACGTTGGTTTTCTGGAGCCAGAAGTGACCATATTTGGACGGGAGGGCGGAGCAGCAAACAGGCGAGGAGTTAGTAAACACCAAGCTATCAGAGTTATACTGTCAGTGCACATGGCTCATAAGCTGCAGGGAAAATCCAACAACAGTCCAGACTCCATGCACGGGTCGCCACAAATAGATGAGTGTGACAAACACTGAAAGAGCTAACCATGTACGGTGAGCACACACACAGGTAGCTGCTAATCACTGCTAACATATAAATAAGTGTAGAAACAGTGTGTGAGACGTGTTAGACGGTCTGTTCGTCCAATAAAGCGCACACACAGATTATCTGTCTGATATTTACATGAACAAATCTCCAAAAGGCTCCAACAGCACAGACACGGCCCAGAGGTTACGTTCAGTGACTGAGTTAGCTGAGGGGACACCTAGCAGACAGCTAGCAGCTCCCAGCTGTCACTCAAAGAGGCCACGCCCCTAATGCTGCATCACTGTAAGCCTTAATATAATGTAAACAAGTGAGCTGTATAAAGATTCTCCCCGTACAGTTGTCATGAAGAGAGAAATGAGCTATAGAGACCCAAACTGTTTTTTGTACCAAATAAAAAAACAAAAAAACTTTATTGTCCAAAAGTCTTTATTGAAACGCTCGCACACCAATTTACAAGAGAACTGCAGGAGCTTTATACATTCATATACATGAGATATATTAACTGCTTGATTCCGCCTCTCACTGAGGAAGATTTTACAGTCTGTATAAACTGCGACCCCCGCAGACCCTTAATGAGAGACACTCCTCCACTAGTCAGCAGGAAAGTATGAAACCAACTCGAGTCTGATATAATCTGAAAGAGGAACCTTTGGCTTCAGCTCCGACAGCTGCTCTGACACCATCACGCTCACACCTCCTCTCTGCAATCAGAAACCGAGCGAGAAACAGAAGATAGAAAAAAAGGTGAAGGGGGCCGAGTCGGACTGATCTGCAAACTTTCAGGGTTTCTTGAACGTGTCGTCTGCGGTCCAACCTAACACACCTCTCACTCTGGGTTTAAGCAGTAAGACATGTCGACTTTTTCACATTTAAAGGACAAAAAAAATACATTAAGAACTGAATATAAATGACAAAATAAAGTGGAAAAAAGGCCTCAACCTCGATATGTTTATAGACATGATACATTTTATATACATATATAAACAGGACACTGATACAGGTTCAGAGAAAGATGGCAGTTAAGCGGCAGAGGTGCTTTGCTTTAGTGTGAAGTCATGAAACAACACTCAGGTCTCAAGGCTTTTTACTGCCCCGCAAGGCAACACACAAATACACACACACACACACACACACACACACACACACACACACACACACACACACACACACACACACACACACACACACACACACACACACACACACACACACACACACACACACACACACACACACACACGTAAACTCAAGCATATGTTTGCCATTTATGTCGCCGTTCTGAGACTTTAAGGTGGACCGTGGGAGGGAGCAGAACAGTTTACTGAGACTCTGAAGTCAGCCGGTTCAAGAAGTTCGTTAGCAAACATTAGGAGGAATTTTAAAAGAAAAGTTCTTTGTACATTCCTCGTGTTGAATGTATTCCTTCATAAACCTCTGCAAAGGGAACACTTTGTTTACATCCATTATCCGTCTCCTTCCCTAGCTTTGTTATGTTTCTATTAGATATCAAAGCAGCGGCCCAGCGAGACGTAATCAGCAAAGATCTGTGTGATTGTGAATAAAACTACAGACACAGAAGAAGTAACTCCTGAGGGCGGGTTTAAAGCAGAAAGAAGGTTTGGTCACAGCAGCGTTTAGAACTATATTTAAACTTTACACCAAATTCTATTAATTAACTTTCACTTGTAAATGTTCAAAACCAATCAGTCCGAGAGTGTAAGTCTGGATGAGCCATGCTTAATGAGTGTTTATGTATTGGGTGTTGTTGGAGCCCTGCAGGGTTACAAAGACTCTTACATCTTATAACGAGCATTTTTAGGTTCCCTTGAATTTGTTAGTCAACCAAACAAAACTAGGAATAATACACGACGGATTATTTTACAGTAAAAAAAACTACAGAGTGGTGACTCTGTTTCACAACATCTTTGGCAGTTCTGTACTTCAGGTTCTCATTTACTGTACCGGCTGACATTCACTATTAATATATCTGCAAGAGCAAATATTGGCTCTATTTTACTGTAACAACGCATGAAGAGGTCTCACTCTGTGTGTTTTCAGTGAGACCAAACAGCAGACTGTTCTGGGTCTGCTGACGTACGCGTGCTAAGTGATTGTGCGGCGTGCTGTGAATACTGTTTGATGTTGAGTTTGTTTTGAGCCATTCAATGATAGACAGTAAAGACATGTCTGTTCACAGTCTCAGTAGGTCACATGCGTCTTCCCTTTAACTCGCCCACCTGCAAACAGGAAACATTTAGAGAGAGCACCACTGCTCAGCTTCTCACAATAAGTGTTGTAGAGTGCGCCTGCTGAACACTTACAGGTATCACACTGATATGAAGGGGGGCAGGAGGCCCCAGAAATAAGTTGACCTTACAGGCTGGATGGTGCGCTGGCCCCAGCACACATTTAATAAAGCACTTATAAAAATAAATATGTACAAAACAACACGATATCCAGCTGTGAGCGGGTGTGGGGGAGGGGAGTAACTCTGCCTCCTGTCCTCATCGTCTGTTCAATAAAGTTCCATGAAAAACTGTTTGTAAGGGATTCGTTGGTTTTCCAGCGTTTCCTGCGGCAGGTGCAGGTGGGTGACTGGTTGTGGGTGGGGGTGGTGTTTAGATTACTTTGTAGGTCAGGTAGTCGCGGAGTGGCGTGGGAATGGCGAGGGACTCCACCTGCTGCGTGGTCATCACCCGGCGCAGAGACATCCTGCAAATGTGCTGCAGACTGGCAACGCTGCGAGGACTCTCCCAGAAGTGCACGCTGCCATCACGAGTCCTGTAGAGCAGGAGGAGGAGGAGGAGAAGAAGAAGAAGAAGAAGAAGAGGAGCAAACAGGAAGAGGATGTTTAACACGGGAACATCACGAGAGCAGAGTTCAGACCAAAACCAAACAAAACCAGGAACACATGCAGGGAGCCAAGATAAAACCTGGAGAACTGGTTTCCTCGACTGCTCGGTGATGTGACAGAGGTAGTGTGTGTGTGTGTGTGTGTGTGTGTGTGTGTGTGTGTGTGTGTGTGTGTGTGTGAACATGTTACTCACCCAGCAGCAAGGACACTTCCTTCAGCAGTGAAGGCACAGCAGAGGCCGTTAGACAGAGAGGCGATGGCCTGAGGAGCTTTTTCCTCGATGCTCCAGAAACGCACCAGCCTGAGAGGACAGAGACGGACAGAAGGACCCGCCGGTCATTAACTGATCTTTACTATTTTCATAGTAAGAAATGTCCAGGTGATGCTAACGACACTAACCGCTCTGCCACAGACACGGTGGGTTTGTGTATTGTGTGCGGAGGCAGGAAGTAACACTATAAATACTCTCCTGTACTGAGGTAGAGTTTCAGGTATGTTGAGTGAATCTTTTACTGTTACTCTCTACATTCTGATCTGATCATGCATCTTATTCTAATTAACTTAGACTCAGCTGTTACCCTGCAGATCAGAGCTTTGTGTCTTGCAGTGTTTTCCTGCTAACTTTCGGTGGGAGGTCTGCCCCGTTTTCCCCCCACAGCTTCCTCCTGCACATTTTTTCCACCAACAATTCAGAGCTTGGTCAGCCAGTGGTCAGAGTGATTAATAGCTACCTTGTGACAGTCATGTGATCCGTCCAAACAGACCAACATACAGTCGCTCCATTAAGACTCATGACTCCCTGTGAGATTTAAAAACAAACTGCAGCAAACAGAGAAGCTTTTCTGCAGCCGTGTGCTGTTCACCGTCAGCCTGTGTGCACCAACAGGCGCCAGACACGTGCTGCAGTGAGCAAACATGCATACAGGAGTTCACACGGCTCCACACGTGTAGCTTAGTGCAGGCTCAAATGGCACGTTTAGGATTTAGATGATTTGAAATGGAAGTGTTGCAGACAGTGCAGAGGTTTATCTGCTGCTGAAACATGTTGCAACACCACCAGACTTCAGATCCCAGAGCTGTAAAAACTTCATCTGGGATTTCAGCAATTTGTGATTTTGTGGGTTTATTCTCAAAGTCATCAAAACATCTGACGTTCCTCTGAAGTTAAACCAAGAGATCCTCCAAATACCCGAGTGAAATCCAACACAAAGATGTAAAAGGGCACAGTTGTGTCAAATCGATAGAGGAAAGAATTGTAAGGCAATATTGTTTAGCTACACCAACAAAGGGTGTCCTTCTTCTATCGTATACATTTTGACGTACATATTGCACATAAGCCTTTCAAAATGTTTAAGCTAAGGCACTGCAAACTCTTTTTGTGCAAGTTGCATAGCTCAAATCCCTGTGATATTATGAAGTGTTTACACAAGTTTGCAATCGTAATAAAGTTTGTCGGTGCATTTCTGTGAGGTTCTTGTGATGTTGTTGGTCAGTCTGACTGCTTGAAAATCTCCTTTTTGATGCAGTAAAAATAAGTGATTTAAGATGAACACACAGACAGTTAACAAAAAGACTCCTATGGCAAAATGTAAAATCAAGTATTGCAATAATATCGTATCGTCCGGCCTCAGGTCGATTCCCACTTCGATTAATAAAGAGTCTTTAAGGGAAATAACTTTTACTGTCCCGTCAGTGTCTCACCTGTCGTCAGTGATGCTGGCAATGTGGCGTCCGTCGGGGCAGAAGCTCACAGAGCGAACCCAGCGGTCGTTTGCCCCTCCAGCAAAAATGGGTGAAGGAGGAGGGAAGAGATGGCTGCAGAGCGACGAAAGAGAGAGAGAGAAAGTTAAATAACAGCAGTGAACAAACATCGACTGTTTGTAGAAGACAGAACATTTAAGTTCATCTTATGTAACTGAGCACACTTATTATTGAGGAACAAAACAAACAAACGTTACACATTCATTAGGCGACACCACCCTTATTTGATGTGGCACCATCAGAGGCTGATTTTGTTTTAGCATTAACCCTTTCCTGTGAGTGCTTTGATCCACGATATGAGCACAGTCACAGAAGAGCAAAGTGGCCCAAAGTATGTCATAAAAGAATAAATAGACGACTAAATAAAACAATACTGAAGCATCAACGTAATCTCAAGGCTGACTGTGAGCTTTAACTTGATACCACAACTAAACATACTCCAGCCAGGATGGTGAGATGAAGACAAAACTAGCCATAAAGCTAGTTAAGCTAGTCAATAAAGGTCAGTACAGCTAGCAGTGAAGCTAGTTAACAAAGCTTAGTAAAGCTAGCAGTGATGCTAGTTAATGAGGATATTAAAGCTAGCAGTGAAGTTAGTTAGTGAAGCTTAGTGAAACTAGCAGTGAAGCTAGTTAACAAAGCTTAGTAAAGCTAGCAGTGAAGCTAGTTAACAAAGCTTAGTAAAGCTAGCAGTGAAGCTAGTTAACAAAGCTTAGTAAAGCTAGCAGTGAAGCTAGTTAACAAAGCTTAGTAAAGCTAGCAACAAAAGTCAGTAAGGCTGTTTTAAAGCTATATAATAAGCTGTATAATAAAGCTAAGAGAGGCTAAGTAAAGTTAGAAATAACACTAGTCATAGAGACTAGTTAAGCTGCCAGTTAAGCAAGTTAATGAAGCTAAGTAAAGCGAATTTCTAAAGCTAGCTAACTAGCCAAGTTAATTAAAAGCTAGTTTTAAAGCTAGTTGATAAGAATAAATAAAGCTTGTTAATAGCAGAACCATGGCTCCCACACTGTGTGCATTTCTTACCCCAGTTCCAGCAGGATGGTGCCCTTGTGGTGGTCCCACACGATGACGCGGGTGTCATAAGAGGCGGTGGCCAACAGCGCCCCATCTGGTGAAAACTCACATGACACCACATCATTGTGGTGCCCCTCCAGCTTCCGGATCAACGTGTACTTATCCATGTTCCATAGGAACACCTGCAACGTGAAGAGGGGACTGTTATAGCCCATGCAGTGATTTGTGATGGAAAAAATGTGCAACGTTACACTTAATTATTACTTTATGCACAAATTAAATTACAATAGGAATTAAAGGAGAATTAAACAGAGTTATGTAAAGCTTTGTAACCTTTAACCAGGCCATACAAACAAAGAGCACATGCTACACAAGCAGCAAGGCTAAATCAAAATGCAACACTTCACCTACGTTCACATTAGTTTTAACATCTCATTATAACAGTACTAAACTACAACATTATAGTTTAATACATTAGTATCAATACATCATTAAATAGTCTAAATTAATACTTCCACTATTTTATCATAAAGAGGCTACACAAAAAAAGAGAAAATAAAACAAGTAGTAACTTAAGGTAACATAATGTTACTCCACTGGTTTCCCCTTTCAGAGTTTTAGTTCACTGTTTACAAAAGGCTCGCACCTCCGGCAGAAGCCTACGAAGAGAGACAGATACTGCAAGAGAAAAGAATATTTTATGGCCAAAGGATCGACACCTCTGGCAAAGTACATATAAGCATACACACACGCACACGCACAAACACACACACACACACACACACACACACACACACACACACACAAACATACATACAGTACACACACATAATCATCATCTGTAAGCCCTTTTGCTTTAAACATCTGATTTATAGTATTAATGTATTTTCTCTGAGTAATATATCATGAGATAACTAGTTATTATAACTCCTGCACCATGTCACTGTTTGTGGTTAGAAATGTAAGAACTTGTTGTGCAAACACTGTTTGTGAACAAGTTAATGATTACATAAAATCATAAGTCACATGAGGACTGATGGTTCTGTTTTCAGAGTTTCTCCTTTTTCCTCATTTTCTAGTTTCACAAATGAGGTTAAAAAACAGAAGCGACATTTTCTCTGATGGTTTTCTAAACAGTGTTTTTCATCACACATATGCAGATGGAGAAATGTGGATGAACAGTGTAATTTATTGTTGTTGCACTATTGCTGCCAGCAGCAGAAACTCTCAAAGGCCCTTTATGAAAGCTGTACAGGCCACAGAACACTTAATGGGAAAGTTACCACATGGCCAGTTTAATGACTGTTTTTCTCAGTGCTTTAGGCAAACAGCTCTGAAAAGGCACAAAACAATACTTCAGAGTATTTCTGTATGTGAGGCCTGCACAGTGTTTCCATGACAGGCGGGGTGTAAGGTTAAAGCAGTGGAAGCTGCTGGCTAACAGTGACAGTGAGGGGGGGCAGGCTGTGTGTTAAACTTTAGCTGTTGCTGAGCTGTGTTGATAGTTTACAGGGCAAACATTTACACTGACAGTAAAAGATCCTGTAATAAAGAGAAGCTAGTGTGTGCAGAAAGAGGGCGGAGCTATTTGAAGATAAGGGGGAGGTGTGGAGATGGGTTTGGGAGAGAGGTGGGGGGTGAGGGGAGGATAGAGGGAGTTTTTAACATCCAGTTTTAAACTGAAATAAAATAAATAGAGGAACTGCGACAGCAGAGGTAGACAGACACGGAGCAGCACCTACGTACAGATTGACCTTGCGGGTCAGGTGCCAGGCTGCCCCTGGCCAGGCCTTTGGGCATTGCGCACTGTGCGTCCCCGGTTTACACCGGCTGCTCAAAATGTCAGCGCGGCGCTCCCTTCAAAACCAATCACACACTGAGCTCTGCCACCACCTGTGACAGGGAGAGCAAGACACACTTTGTAGGGACACACACAGCCTAACAAAGCTACCACCATGTCTACCTCCATTCACATTCAACTACAGCTCACACATTGTAGGTAGATAAAGGTGGAATCTACAGCCACAAACATGGAGGTCATACTTTTCACATGTTTCTTATCTGACCGTTGTTCATATGCTACGTTAACATGAGGGTTCATAAGAGTACGTTTAAATGTAACAGGGGGAATCTTCAAACAGTTATAGGTTTAGTTCTGGTCTTCCCCATTTCAGTATAAATCAGATTTTATGATGAAGTAAGTTAACAGTTTTCTGCTCTGCATGCAAACTTCAGAACACCAAAGCCCTTCTGTCCATTGCAAAGAAAAAACAAACAGAATCTAGAAGCAGGTAGCTCAACTTATCATAACACCAGGCACATTAGCTCTGCATAATGGAGGGCGGGGCAGATGGGGAGCGTTTCATTTGTAGGTTGATTGAGCATTACTGATCACAACAAGCAAAACAAACACAGGTAAGTAAACAGGAACTTGTATACGTACTGCTTTGCCGGCGCCGACGGAGCAGAGGATGCTGGAGTCGGGGGAGAAGGCGCTGCAGTACACCCAGTTCTGATGCCCCCGCAGAACCTTCACCATGTTCCCTGAAAGACACAAAATACATCAGACGAAGGATGTTCCTTACTAAACACACAGAGTGAGTCATACTGTGAAAAGAGACAGGATATGATAGGAACCTGGATCCCCGAGCAGAGCAGAGGCATCTTACTCATTCAGCTATCAGGATGCAGAAAATATGAGTCATACTCATTTTAAATATTTAAACTTCAAACTCGTCTTGGAGACATTTCTGTATTTTCTTACCTACGAAAATACAGAAATGAACAATGCTTTTCTTTCAATAACTTAAAGAAAGAAGCAGAAAATGTTACTGCAACATAAATAAACGGTGCATTTGTTTTGGGGACTATTTTCAGCAGCAAACGATCAATAAATGCAGGATATAATGAGACTTACTAACATTACTAACTCACTCCGAATTCTAGCACTTGTTGGACTGAATGCATAAACAGGATGTGATTTCAAAACACTCCTGAACAATGTATAACAGGAATGTAGGTCACAAAGCTAGTGCCATGCACAGGGCCTCACCCGCCCTCCCTCTGCAGAGGCCACAGCCCACATGATCTGTGTGTGCTTCAGAGAGAGCTTGTTTTAAAGCAGCACTGCAGTGAGAGGTTAATGCAGACCATGCTGCAGACCTGGGACCCTCATCAGGTCAGTGTTTTCTCTGTGTATATAAAAACTGTTCTCATGTTCAGCCTGGTCGGAGATTTGTATCACTCTTTCAAACTGATTTATAGCTCTCAGAGCTGGGCTGGTATTTCATCTGTCAACAGCCCCAGATGTAGAAACAAAAAGGTCACATGATTCTGTTATCAGCTCATTGTGACGGGGAAGAAGAGAAAGAAAGAGAAGCAAGGAAAAGGATAAAAGGAAAGTGCTAATAAAAAACATAGAAGGCTAATCTCCGTACCATCATCTTTGAGGTCCCACACTCGCAGGGTCTTATCTCTGGATGCAGAGACCAGCATGAGGCTGCCATCAGGGGCAAAGGTCAAGTCTCGCACCACATCAGTGTGGTCCATCAGATTCAGCAACAGTTTTCCTGCAACGAGCCGTCGGATTCAACACAGGGTTGATTTAAACAGAACTTTCTACCAGCTAATGAAGGTAAAACAAAGTGTTTCCTCACCAGTGTAAACATCCCAGATCTTGATGCGTCCGTTGTTGAGGCCCGTCGCGAGCAGCAGCTGGTCCTGACCGAACTTGAAGCGATGCCACTCGATGTTCACGCAGCGGCTCTGCTTCTCCGGCACTGACGAGCCAAAGGCAAGCCCCCACACAATGTCACCGCAGTCGATGGTGTGTTCGCGGGGCACGCCAGCCGCCAGGACGTTCTGTCCTCCATCGCTGTTCTGACGGGACAGACGTCGGGGGCTCGGAGCATCGGTGCCCTCCCCAACTTGGCCCAGAGAACTACAGAGACAAATACAGAAGGAGGTCAGCAGGAGACAGCTCGGTGTTTTTCCACTGCAGAGCTCTCAGAGGTAACGTGTTTACACTGATGACGTGTTACAGCTGTGCTGCTCACGGAGCACAGCGAGAGCTTCTGCTAGTCTGTCCTCCAGTGTTAAGAACTGATCCACTGAATGTGCCCCGTTTTTAATAAAGAATATTATCTCTAGATAGCAAAGCCAACCCAGGCTGATGGAAAAACCCTGACTGTGTTTTCACAGAGGAAACAGTGAGCTGCAAAGTTAAGTATCTGTTGGCACAGCAGGAAAACAGCAGCTCAGCAGCCACAGCCTGATGTTTGGGAACAACGAGCACTTGTTCTACAGACGGTTTCAAAGTGTGGCTCTCAGAGTCACAAGGCCTCTTTGAAAGAGAAAAAAGAACCTGTTGAGCAGAGAAGAAGCTGATAATAAGGGCCCCGTGTCCTCGGCACTGAGGAGAACCTCTCTGAGACTCTGAGGGACCCTGAGGGATGTTCACAGGTTCCCCAAACACTACTTACTTTATGTTATGTGACTTTTTCTCTAAGAGAACAAATATATAACACTATAACTATGGATTCTGTAGCTTTAACAGCATCACAGCTACTTTCCTCACTGCAGATGGAACCGAGCAGTCGACACCTCAGACGTCAGATTTTATGACAAAACGCACAGTGGTAACTTTCTCCACTTTCTGCTTCTCCAGAACATTTCCACACTTTATGTTACCTGGCGCTAATAAGCCCACCGGAGGGATGAATAAAAGTTGGGGTATCTCATGTATGAGAATAATTCTCTTCACTGACCTCCACTGAGGAAAATCAGTGAGTTACATAAGACTAAATAGAGACCAAGTTCAGCTTCCTGTTCACTTCAGGGGAAATTCCTGGTTTACATAACTCCAGTGATTTATCACCAATAACTGCAGACAGGCGTACTTGACTTGACTAAGTTCAGGGGGGGTTCAGGGGAGAACTTCTGAGGATAAGGGGGAGGTGTGGAGATGGGTTTGGGGGAGAGGTGGGGGGTGAGGGGAGGATAGAGGGAGTTTTTAACATCCAGTTTTAAACTGAAATAAAATAAATAGAGGAACTGCGACAGCAGAGGTAGACAGACACGGAGCAGCACCTACGTACAGATTGAACATCCCCCTTATCTGCCCCCCGGAGCCGGCCCGGGAACAGACAATCTTCTGTATGTGGGATTGCATTAATCATTGTGCTGGAGATCGCTCGATGTTTGGAAACTATTTCATCATTCTTTAACTGAACTTCAGAGAATATGTTTTATCTTAAACTGTGTCCTCTGTATTTACGAGATGATTTAATGACATAACTTTAAGTCTTTACCGAACTTACTAAAATAAAATCCGACAGAAAAAGTCTTTCGTTTTTGTCTTTGTTGATATATTTCATGCACTTTTTAATTGATTTCGCCCCTAAAGAGGATCCAGTAAAAAATAAACTAAACAAACAAACCAGCATTAAAAACTAATTAAAACTAAACTGAATTAAAAACAAAAAGTCAAAAGGAATTTAAAACATAAAGTAATGAAAAAACTATTTGACCTGGTCTAGGACACAGTATGCGGGGACATGTCATTCTCACAGGATTCATTACTGGCACCGCCTTGTAGACTTTTACCACCGCGTCACCTCCAGGATTTAATTAGACCGTAAATCAACATTTTACATTTTAGAAACTTAAGGTTATAGATTATAATTAACTTCAGAGTTTAAAGTGTGCTGCAGGGTTTGACTTCATAAAAGGTTTTAGCTTCATTCTCAGAGATTCAGACAGTAGACAAAACGGCATGTGAAATAACAAAGAGTCCAACAGAATGGAACAGTAACATGGCAAAGGGAAACATGAGCGATTTCATTTGGATAAGAATTGTATCAAATAAATGTAATCTTTATTTTAATATCACTATTCTACTCCTGCATGTAGCTTTAAGTGCAGTGTTTTGTTGATATTTGACTGCAAACTTAAAGTCCCTCCAAAAGGTGAAGTTATTCATTTATTAACATGATAGTAAAAGGAGAACTGCAGTTGGAGTTTCCCTGGTTAATGTTTGTTCTGAAAAAGGAGACGTTAAATTGTATTATGAGAATGATTGGCTTCTTGTTGCACGTGTTTTTCCTTCAGCTCTTGTCAACAAAAATGATACCATCGTCTGCCTGAACCCGCGTGAACGCAGCATTACGGACCACAACGAGACAAAGGATCAACCCAACTTTCCAACTGTCCTGCTGTGTCCGCACCTTTCATTTGGTGAAGATTATTTAAATGTAAAAACTGTGGGGAACTTTAAAAGGGGTTGGCTGTGTTATTGGAAAAGAACATTATTGGCAGGATATGAGATTGTAAATCATCCACAGAATAAAGGGGGAACAAGAAGTCATTATTAAAGGCACCACCACAAAGTCAGCTGATCAGTAGAGCTCAGTAGATTGTCCTGCGTTTTCTAGTGAGTGACTTTTTGAAACATTGGTAGCTGGAGGTCTTGAGACTGGTCTGAAATCCAGTCATTTTCAGAAGATAATTCCTGTGGTGCTTAGGATGCCTAAATATCACCTGGAAGACTCATAAAATCTGGGAGATATAATTCAAAATAAAATAAGAAAACCCTGAAGGAATGTGGCCAGTTTGAAGGAAATATAAATTAGGGTGTTAATGTTTAATCACAGTTGCTATATTAAAAGGATTGGCGGTAACAGGGTGCATTTGACTTTACATAATACTTACAAGTTCTTCAGGCATTGTGTCCAGGGAATGAGCCTCACAATGCGATGCCCCTGAGACCAAGCGAAGTAGGAACCATTAGGTGCGAAGGCGACGGTCCAAGCCTCGCGCCCAGACTTCTGGTCAAAGGGAGCAACAGGCACCCGGAGTTCACCGATGAACTTAGCCTTACCTGCAAAACAACAAACACCCCGTCACATCAGCAGCAGCGATCGATGCGATCACTTATTAACAGGAACACACCCACAGGTGCTCCCATAACCGCCAAGAGGCTTCTCCACTGACGCACACAGGAGAGGGCCTGGCACTGACGCAGGCTTTTGATTGGACAACCAAACATTGGTACAGGTGTGAAACTTTACAAGACAAAAAATCCTAATAATATAACTAAAATAAACAATTACCAAGCTCATAAGAGTTTTTAAGAAGAAACTGTCAGCTAAATAAACTCTTTTTACAGCCATTACTTAACCTCTTTCTGCACTGGCAGACTTTCCTCTATGAAATTTCACAACAACTTTCTGGAGCTCAAAGACTCAAAGACTGAACATCAGAGGAAAAGAAGTTAAACTTAACACAGAACAATATCACCGTAAAAGTGTTTCATAAGAGGTGAAATAACAATAATATAATAAATGCATTTTGTACAGAGCTTGGTGATTAATAATGATTTTATAAGTTTCCTTTACAGGTAGGGATGCACCAATACCACTTATTTTCAGACCAACTACAAGTACTTACATTTGGGTACTTGCCGATATGAGTACTTAATAATATAATTTCAGTTCTCATAGTGACTTTAAAAACATGTTTCATTTTCATCATCTGATACTGGCATCAGTATTGGTGCATCCCCATTTACAGGTAAGTCTGACAGGCTAATGGGGGTTAAAGTAGTGTGAAGGGCTGCAGTTTATTGCTACTTTAATTGTGGATTAATCTGTCTTTTACTTGGTTGCTTAATCAGTTGGTTTTATGGTTTTACAAATGTTAGAAAATTGAGAAAAATGTTGTCAAATGTTTTATCCACAACCGAAAGATTTGCAAAGAGGAGGAAAGAAACAAGAAATCATCACAGTTAGGAAGCTGGAATAAGAGAATCTGGACTGTCTCAACCCGATGGGACAAATTTAGTTTTTGCCAACTAATCGATTAAAGGAAGTATAATGCTGCAGCTAAAAAGGGTGGAAGTAGCTAAATTGTTTAACAGAATAGCTCTTACATTCACATTTCAGTTGTGAAACTGTTTATTCTATTTATTTTGGTAAAGACGCTAGAACAATGTAAATAGCTAAGAAACATTTCAGACACACTATGTGGCAGTTGATTTACAGTCAATACAAAGCTATGTGCTGTCACGTTCCGCACGTAGCGTCCGTCTCCTCAATGAAGCAAGGCTATGCTGTGGGGGAGGGAAGAGTCTGCGCTGCAAGACTGCGCTGCAAGCCAGCGAGGAGGAAATTAATCTATAACCACTAATGTTAAGCATGGAGAGTGGGACAAAAACAAACTAACTACACTACACTGAAATGTACTAGGTAGACATTAACGTTACGGCAGGTTAAACCGGGCGATGTTCCCTCCGTTATCAAACGCAGACGGCGCGTACAGTTTCACAGACATGCGGATAGCTAACGCCAAACCGTGACGGCGGCTGAAATGCTAAACCCGGAGGTTCGGTTAAAGTTTCACACCGTGCAGAACAGAAAATACAACACCATTACATAACAAACCGCCCCGAAGTAAACTAGCTTAATTTATCGTTTTGAAGGCGACATAATTAGCTACTGAGCTGTTACATTAGCTTACACCAAAGAATGCCCACTGCAGCCCACCTCAGCACGCCACGTATTGTCTTGTGGCAATAGAACAGTTTAGCTAGCTTATATTTTATTCTATCAATTTGGTTTAATATTATGTTACAGTTACAAAGGACCGTTAATCAGAGGTTAACTTTGAACGGACAACAAACGGTTAAGTAGACGTTAGCGTCGTTCTCGCAGGAGGACCAGCCTACCCACAGATCAATTATAAATATTTTTATAAAAAGGTTTTTACTCACCTATATCATTTTCGTGTACAGAGTCTGGGAAGCTTGCCATCTAAATAAGGACACTGACCTAAGAGAAAATAAGCCGAGCACGTACTGTAAAACGGAAATAATAGAAATAGAGCGGAATCAGATGGCGGAGTTTCCTCTTCTGGTGAGAGCTAAAGTCGGTTATATCCCTCCGCAAAGCTTAACGTCCGACCGATGTCAATGTCTTTTCTTTATTTACTCGACAATATACTTTATTTTACTGTTAAATTCAGTTTTATTCTGCTCGGCTGTTGATAAAAGCGTCCTGACACGTTTATTATAGTAATTAACTGTAGTAGATAGTAGGACGACCCTTGGATAATGGCTTCTGACTGAAAGATACCGAGCTATTTTCTACCGAGGGAGAGCTATGTCAAGCAGTGGGAGGGGCCCCATCTACGTCAGCACCGTTGTCATGGTGATACTATTAAAACCGCCCCTTGATGTTGTTGTTTTTTTTTCAATCCACTTCCTTATTTGACGGACAACAAAATGGCGCCTTACCGCCACCAACTGGTAGTAGAGAGAAGGATCTTTTCCCCCTGAATTATGTTGTTTGTGCGCTCAGGGCTACATCATATAGAAATAATGATGTTTATATTGAACGTTTTGTAAAATAAAAGTATATAGCTGTTTTAATAGTTTAATTTGACATATTTACAAAATTGTTATCGTGGCTAAAATTAGCTACAACTTTAAAATGTAAAGTAATTGTCATATTATGAGAGTGAAAAAACATGAAAAGCTTTATTTAACTTTAATTTACTATTTGTTTTATATTTACATGTAAAAAGTAAACTGTTGCTTAAAATGTATTTAACAAGTTAAAAAAATATTCTGCTCTCAGCTGACAGCTCTGAATGTTGCTTTAACATTAGAGAAATGATGTTTTCTGTGTCCTGAGTGGAAGAACTGTATTGGGCTTGTTTGTTTACAAATCTTAATGGAGAATTGTTAGGCTGGGGTTTCCCTGAGAGGGGAGAAAAAAGAAGGAAAGTTGAACCCATGTTCGAGAAAACCAGATGGACAAAAGGAGCCTTGAAGAGTATCTGACCTGGTGAGGCTGACCGCCAACAACAAAAGCCAGCCATCATGTGACCCCAGAAAGTCAATAAACACATTTGAAGATTAAGTTCACTTTGGGTGACGGTTGACCTGCAGAATTTTCTCTGAAGTTCAATCATTAAACAACTGCTTCAAACAATGTCTTATCCACTTCAATACCTATAGCCTACCTGATGATCTTTGAACCCAGCAAATTCACTGCTGTTTTACAGAACCAGATGAATGTTTTTTTCATCTTACAGCCACTATGTTTCAGTCTTTTTCCTTTTGGCTGGTGGAAGAAGAACATGTAAAGACCATATTGACGTATTTGTGTCTTTTCTTTCTGTGTCTCTGGGCTTTTCTTATGTTTATATCTTTGCCTCCTTGTCTCCTCCGTCCTTCACATGTGACCTAGAAATCGCTCTCAGTGCACCATTATGCAAAGGTCTCAACTGCCAACCCTGTTGAAGTTGTTAACGTGTTGGCAAAGAGCTGAAACATCAGGCAGACACAGAGCACTGTCCAGCTGAGGAATCAAGCGTCATCCTCTTTCATCGTACTGCGAACACTGAATGTTACAAGTCTATCCAAGTTATTTTAACCACTTATTTATTACGTTTCTTTTACTTATTTTTTATTTTTATTTAGCCTTTATTTAACCAGATTTGTCCCACTGAGATAAAAGATCTCTTTTGCAAGGCGACCTGGCCAAGAACAGCAGCAACAAGGTTTCAACAATTAAAACATGTCAACATGAAAGCACATAGATTTACTGACATTATAAATGATTAGATAAAACATTTTCTCACAGACAGCCTGGACTCGATAGTCTTTTGACTATTTTACCATCCTTTTAAACACATGCAGTCGGAGCAGAGAATCTGAAGGCTCTCTTTCCCAATTCGGTTCAGACTTTGGGAACAACTAAATGTCAAAAGTTCTGAGAGCGGAGAAAGTAATTAACAATCATTATGAATTAACAGAGAAGATGAATAGGTGGGAATTTTACCAAGAGGAGCTTTGTAAATGAAAACATACCAGTGATTTAGGCAGCGTGTACATAAAGAAGGCCAGTTCACTTGTGAGTACAAAAGGCAGTGGTGAGTAAGAGAGCCACAGTTTGTAATGAACCTCAGTGCCCTATGATACACACTATCCAGCAAATGAAGACATTGAGCAGAGGCATTCATGTACAATACATCACGATAATCAATGACAGGTAAAAAGGTAGACTCCACCAGTTCCACCATGGAAAGAAAAACAAGACTTGTTTGGAAAGTAAAAGCTTCAGCTTGTTTGTGACATACTGAATATGATCTTTAAATATATTTAAAAGTGGATACCAACTCTATTTGTGAACCGTTGCTGGTAACAAGCAATGCTGATCTTACTGTTCTTGAAGATGTGAAAAACATATGTTTTGTTTTTTCTGCATTTAGAACAAGTTGCAGCTGACAAAGCTGTTCTTGCCCTTGTACTCTTCCAAATGCATGCTGAAGATACTCAAAAGCTTTAGCGATAAATGACCATCATCAGCATAGAATTGAAAGGCTGCATTTGGTCTGTGAACTCCAAGGGAATTAATGTAAATGGTGAATAATAGAGGGCCCAAAACCGAACCTTGTGGTACCCCCTTGAGGAACTGCAGAACCTGTTCTGTCTGCCAAGTAGTTGGTAATCCATCCAACAGCATGTTCAGAAAAACCAATAGCAGTAAGAAGTGTGCGAATTACTTCAGCTGTTAATAAATTACATTGGCTAAATATTTCAGCAGTCATCAGATACTTTTAGCTTACTGTGTCAGCCATTTGTTCAGTTATTTTAGCTACAGTGCACCTATAACTTTAAGCTAACTACTCCAACCATTTATTCATAAGGCTACTTTTAGCTAACAGCTTCAACAGCTGATACATCACTTTGAGCTAAGTATTTCCTTAGTAAATGTGTTAGTTTTAGCTATAATTATTTTAGCTATTCTTTTAACAGTTAATCAAATTGTTGTAGCCAAGTATTTGAACCATTTATCCAGTACTTTTAGCTAATCTCTCATTAATTATTATATTATTTCAACATTTATCCATTTGGCTACTATTATCTATCCTTACACAGTTATTCATGTTCTTTTAGCTAACTATTTGAACAGTTTATCCAGTATTTTTAGCCGATTAGCTAAGCAGCTATAACTTTTAGCTAACTATCACAAAATACCGGTATCTAACTATCTAACCATTTGTGCATTTCTTGAGCTAATTAGTTCACCTAATATTTTTGGCTTCCTGTCTGGGCTTCTTTCCTCACTTTTTAAATTACTTTTCATTCGCTCTTACATCATGCAAATGTAACGTTCAGGTGTTTTCGATCACATAATAAGGGGGTGAATCCTTTTAGTCAAATCACAGTTTCTATTCTTTCTATTTAGTTGAGTTAATCCAAAGTCTTTGTTGTGTTTGCTTTGTTGGTTTGGAGTCACCGGTCTAAAACCTGCATTAACGAAATCATTGTCAAACAATCACATGTAACTGGTCAAGAAAAAGCATCGGAATAACTGGGAATAAAAACACTGGCCGGACTGCGAATAAAGTGAATTTGACAACAGTTTCTGAAGTGATAAAAAACACTTTATTCACAAAGGGAGAAAGTTAACTCATCTAATCTGTCTAGAGCTTAAAATCAGGCAGTTTTTCTTGAAACCCTCTCATCGTAAACGTACTTAAACCCACAACAACACACTTTTTTTTTGTTCCTCTGCTAACACGTCGTGTTCACACAGGCTACATCAGACTTTACTACATCTGGACTCCATGCTAGTTTCACATCGACACATACAAACAGAAAGAGATGTACAAAGGGTCGGATGAAAACCTCACAGGCATTTTTTCTGTCTTCACTTTCATCCAATCAGATCGAGTCTTCATGTGGCGATCGTCCAATCAGATTCTTTATCCTCGCAGACAGACATCCATCCTTCATGTGGAAATGTTTACGGTATTAACACTGGCTTTTAGACACGTGGAGATGAGATATGGCAATGTAGAATGAGTGATATTTAATATTTCCACAACATGTTGCACAAATCTATAAAAGGTTTAATGACGTGGACGGCTGGCAGATTATCAGCAACGTGTGGAGTGACGCTGTGAAGGAAGCTGTACAGAGCAGCTGATTCAGACTGTGGTTTGGTTTGACAGGCCAGGTGAGAACATAAAGAACGTCACCTGTTTCCATAGAGAAATACAGGTGAGACATCTCTGAAAGGGCGTGACCGTAAAACACAAAGACTTATGGGTAAGGGCAGGTGGACAAGGACACCCGGCAGCGCTCAAAATGTTATGCTACACTTTTATTTTGAAACAGCCTCTCCTTCATGCGATTCTTCTTCAAAGCACTTTAATATATTTGAGCCTTAGCCGCGGCTAACAGTCAGAGAGTTTTTCATGTGCTACCTCTGAGGCCTTTTTCAGACTGCCGGCTGGAGTCCGCTGAAATTAAATCTTTATTCTCACAGGACGAGCACAACCTGAGGACCTGCAGTGTTTTTAATTATTGCAGAGTTATCTGTGATTATAATCCTGTGTGAATCTGACGTGTCTGTCATCAATAAAGGAGAAATTCCACTACAAATTACCAACCACATATAGATGAATTAGTCTTTTGCTAGTTCGACATCTCCGCGATGAACGGTTGTGTTTTGATTTATGTGTGTGCCTTTTCACTTTTAAAAGACGACCCTTCTCTACCTTCAAGCTCACAGACTGTAGCTCCTACAGCATTCAAACTGGAGACATGTTTTCAGTAAACTTAGCATCATTCTCACACTTTATCAAAGTTGTGTTATTGTTCTAATAAAACTGAGTGCAGTAGTGACAACTGTAAGCCGTCGAAACAGAGCACGTCCCTGCTCTAAAGGCCTCGATGTGCTGCACAGGAAGTGTTCTTGAAAAGACTGCCCCATCAATGTCCAGGTGAACAGAGACTCCTGACACAGTCGTTGTATTTTCTACAACATGTTGTCAGACTGAGTTCTTTAAAGTTGTCTTGATTCTGGGTTTTCTTTAGAATCTAAATCTCGCTTTAGAAATTAGAATCACCTGAAGACCTCTTACAGCAGAGCTCGTCTACCATGTCTGTGATCTGTAAAGACAATTACACTGCAAGTTAACCACACGTCCTCCTGATAATAGATAAAGTCCTACGTGAGATTTGTTAGGTTTGTTTTCTCTGCACCTTCCTCCTGCCTCTGCCCCCGGTTGCACAGACGCCCTGACATCATATTTGGGTAAATTAGAAAAAAGTACAGACTTTGCTCATCCTGTGTGATCGCACGACATCAATGATAGAAAAAGGGGTACATTTCTAAATCACATGACGGCCTCTATTCTAGTCCAGTCCGACAATAAATACGTTCAGTACGGCTCTTCTTCTTTATCCTGTTTTAGTGTCTGACCGCACAATGTGCACAGACTGAATGACCCCGTGTTCACCTGGCCAAACAAACCAAGCACGTCTGGAGTCAGCTGTTCCTTTACATGTGATATCAGCTGGTTTTCGTGTTGACGTTTGTGCAGCCACAAAGTTCTGACACATAAGAATTTCAGTTACACAAACCTGACGTTCAAAAAGAGCAAAATATTACAATCTGATTATTAAGAAAACATGGTATAAAAGCTCTACATGGTTTAGTGTATATAAAGGGGCGTGGCCTGAGGGAGCCAATCAGAGACTCACAGTCTGCTACTGGAAGAGTCACAAGGTTCATCACTACACTAGAGCTCCTCTCCTCCGTCTAAAGGAATACTGTCGGACTAAAGCATTTACATTAAAATTATATATAACAGAGTGTTATCATACAGAGGTTATGCATGTACAGTGCTGGGAACAGTCCACGGCCTCTCCCTGCGGGGGGGGGGGGGCAGCCATACACCGGCTGGTTTGGATTAGGGGAGGGAGGGGCCGACGGGGACAGGAAGAGCTGCAAGGCTGCCGCCCATGGGTCATGCTGCCGTCTCCATGGTAACCCTGATATGGTGCAGCACCGGAGGATCTGAAATGCAGAGAGAGACGGGATGATTAGGAGACGTCGTCTGAGGATGCTTTTTGATGTTTGATACAAAACGAAAGGAGGACGTTTTTATTTTTAGCTCAGAGAAAGAAATCAGAATATTTATATAATTTATGGAGACTCAGCTGAAGTCAGACAAACACAGACTCTCTTCATGCAGCCTGGAGTCTGACATTTTGGCAGATCCCCGTCCTGGGGGGTGCACTACGAAGCAGGATTTGTGGTCATCGAGGTAACTTCAGGGTTAACTCCGAGTTTTCAGTACTACGAAGGTGGTTCACTTCTTACCGGGTAGATCACCATGGTAACTTATGCTGAACACCTGACCTGCTCCGGGGCAGGTTATGTCCGAGATAAGAGATCAACCCGAACTAAGCAACGCCTACTGACCAATCAGGTCTCTTGATTCAGGAGCTCTGTGAGCTGCCCGTGAGAGGGACGAGGGAGACAGAGAGAGAGAGAGCAGTAACACACTTCCTCTTTACCGTCTGACTTTATGAAATATATTAACGACAGATATCCATCGAGCTGACGTAGCTACATCTACAGAGACTGATAAACACACTGAAGCCTGAAGTACTTTTGTTTTATCAGACATGACAGCGAGCGTTCGGACTGCTTTAAATGGTGCTTTTATTTCATATCTGCTTCATGGGTCCGTTTGATACGGCTGAGAGAGTACGGTCTGAATCTGCCACTAACAAAAACACATCAGTGCAGCGTGTTAATCTGATGCAACACACGAGTGTTATAATAAATGGTGCTCTGATGATGGAGCAGTGATACATTATATCTGCACATTTACAGTCTGTGTTTTGTTGCGGTTTGTCCTCCCAATCAGAGTTTGCTCTGAGTTTGTAAAACATGTCAATCAGCTGACGGCAGACTCGCCCGTGTTTAGATGTTTTGGTCGTTTGCTCCAAACACGCCCCTTTATGTGAGCGCGCTCAGAGAAACCCTGGGTTGACTTATCGAGTTGATAACCAGCGTCGTGCGAGCGTTTAGCACGACCTCCTTTGTGAGGTTAAGTGAAGCAGATCAGGAGAAGAGAGCCTGGGTCTGCTGAACTCGCTCCGTAGTGTCGGCCCCTGGTCTTTCTGGAGCCTGAAGTGACCATATTTGGACCAGAGGTTACGTTCAGTGACTGAATTAGCTGAGGGGACACCTAGCAGATGGCTAGCAGCTCCCAGCTGTCACTCAAAGAGGCCACGCCCCTAATGCTGCATCACTGTAAGCCTTAATATAATGTAAACAGGTGAGCTGTATAAAGATTCTCCCCGTACAGTTGTCATGAAGAGAGAAATGAGCTATAGAGACCCAAACTGTTTTTTGTACCAGGCTGTAAACATGTTTATTTCTGCTGTAAAGTTTAACATGGGGCTCTATGGGGACGGACTCACTGCTGGAGACAGCCTCTAAACTTGTTTCTACAATTATTAATTCTTCTTCTGCACTCCACTAAAGTATCTACACAGGAAGCTGCTCTGTGCTGCCACCATGGAGGTATCATGGCGTCCCACAGTAACTACAGTTTTAGAGCAGAGAAGAAGAACTGATTTCAGGTCATTGGTAACAGAGAATGAAACATTAGTCAGAGTTAAACAGAATAAAACTGTTTCTACAACACAGCCGAGCTCCTGCTAACGTTAGCTTAGCTTGTTTTTCTGTTCACCTTTATATAACAGGAGCAGAATAGTCGTCAGAGGACTCCTCCTCCAAACAAACCCTGAATGAAGACGCTTCATTCGGTTTGTGCGGCTCTCTAAAGCAGACAAAACATGTTGTTTGTAATCTTTTAAATGTTAAATAGTTGTTATTCCTACATTTCTCAATGCTGTCTCACTTCTGTCTCACTGTGAACTGAGATCATGACAGAAGGTCCTCTGACGGGCAGTCTCTCGTATCACACCTGCACACGTTTAGCAGTACAGCTGTTCCTGTCTGCACTGGTACCTCATCAGTACTCTGTATTGGTAGCTTATCAGAAAGGAGAAAACACTATCAGAACTTCTTAAGATATAATCTGCAGAGTTTTGTGTAATAAGTTCAGGAATAGAAGGCTTTTAATTTGAAGGGTTCAGGAAGCGTAACAGCTGAAAAAGCCCGTCCTGGTTTAGCTTCTGTTGTGTGAGCTGCTAACATCTGGTCAGAGCTTCTTCACATCACATGCAGTCATTCATCAAAGGGTGGAAATCTAAATTGTTATGAATATCTTTGTTCTCTGATTGATGTTGTTCGTCTTCCTGTCGCCCTTGTCGGTGATTTAATCAGAAAAGTCTTTATGGTCTGATTGGCTTTAGTCCGACATAAGGAAAGTGATTAGACAGGAAGACGGTGATGTCACGGTCAACTTATGAAACAGGGAACAAAGGGGGGTGGAAGTGTTATGAGTCCATCTCTAACAAAACCAAGCTACGACTGCTGGGACTGAAAAATAAAGAAAAGTGCAGTTCAACAAATGTCCACCAGAGGCTGAGTCTGAAAGTGAGTCAATCCCCAACTGGATAAATAGTGCATGTAGCCATCGATAGCCCCACTGCCCTTTAAAGGCTGCGGGTTTGGTGTTTTACAGGCTGATTACAGACACTCAAAAACATGAGAGCATCCAAAGTATGAAGGGAGCTCTGAGGAGGATCTTACCATGATAATGGCTCGTTGCGTTGTTCATTCTCTTCCTGAGTGTTTGCTCTTCTAGGCTGACCATCTTCCTCTGCGCGCACACACACACACACACACACACACACACACGCACACGCACACACACACACACACACACACGCACACGCACACGCACACGCACACAAATAGATTTATTTAGATAGAGGAAGAACAAGGGAGAGGGAGTAACAGAGACTGGATTTTGTCATATATTGTCAAATTTTTCTGATGTCAGTTTTGGAGCGGAAATCATTTTGAACGTTTGGTGTAAGGTGGTCATAAAACTCTGAGCTGTCTTCAGTCACTTTTTTGCATCCTGATGAAATCAAACATAACACAAGTTTTTAATCAAATACTCAACGACCAATAGGAGCGCTCTCTCCAGCAGAAAACAGGAAGCAGCTGGGGAGGGCTGCTGTCACCGTGTCCTCACTGATTGTGACACCATAGTTGGACGCTCACTTGCTGTTAGTACACTGTGTTAGCACGCAACCATTAGCTCCGGTGAGCAATGAAAGCGTCCTGCTAGCTTGTAATGCTAACCAAGCCAGTGTTACAGTCCATCAGCACAGATAACCTGACCACTGCACACACAAGGACAGCTGCTTCTGTTTCTGCTCTAATTGTGTTTTCTTCCTCTAAATCTCCAACAGGGGCACGATGGGTAATGATCTCAACAGTTTTGTTTTGTAAATAGTGATAAATCGATCAGTGACTTAATGTCTGTAGATGTCAGGGGTCAGACCCAGGGAAGCTGCTTCAGTGCATATTTCTTGGTTTCAACAATATAAGAGTCATTATGGGAGAAGATGGTGCACATTTCACAGGACGGTTAAATTAAATAAGGTTGATTCTCTTCGCAGGAAGAGACGGCTAGCTAAACATAAGCTAAATGACAGAGGGAGCACATTTCATGCTTTGTGACCGTCAGCACATCAAACAGTGAAAAACTGTATTTTGGTTAATGTCAGATTTTTGAAAAGATGCTTTATGTCCTCGTTGCAGTTTTTGATTTTGTATAAGAAGTTGAACTTCTCGTTTTATGACTTTAAACTGAAGTGAAACTTGGTCGTTCCTGGATTTGAATCCATTTACAGCGTGTGAAGGGATCAAAATAATATAATGAAGGTTGCTTAATCATGACCCGATTTCAGACGGAACATTTGGACTTCTTCTCTAACAAAGTGACACACCAACATGTTGTTCATGGCGTGGGCGACGTGTGTGCTTCTTACCACATGGGTTTCCCTCCACATCGTCCAGGAGGTTGGCTGTAGAGTTGGCGGTGCCCAATCTAAGAAGGAGCTCAGTTAAGAAAACACGATCATGTGCTAAAGTCGACTACGACACATTATAAAGTCTGTATTCTTTTTTTAAAGTCAAGATCATTTAAACCTGTAAAAACACTGAATAAAACTGTTGCACGTTAAAATGTCTCCGTGACACTCCTAAACAGAAACAGGAAGTTGGGAGGGGCTGCGTGCTGAGCTGCCGCTAACACTAGCTTAGCTTGTTTTTAGGTCAGGATTCCTTTGTTGTTCATCGTTCAAGGTTTCCACACAGAGGTCTCCTCCTCTCCAAAACAAAGTGACCCACAGGATAAAACCAGTAAAAACACAGTTGTTAATAAAATCAGTGTTTCTCAGAGACTCTTCGGTGGATACAGAATGTGTCTGGGAGGAGATCCTCACTAACAAGGAACCTCCATCCAGTTAAAAGATAACGTTTAAAACCACCATGCTTAAAAGTGGACGGTGTAATAACGTGCGAACGTGTTATGGAAAGAACCAAAACATTATATTACGTTTGCTGGGAGGGAACTGTTCCAGGTTGAACCTGAGCTTTGTCACTTTAAAGGTATCAGAACATCATATAACAGACGTTTTCCAACTGGCTGTAGATCAACAAATGTGACAAGCTGTAAATGCTGAACCACATGTTGGTTTTAACAATAAATGGCTGATTAAACACACTTTCAATCACACACTACTTTACACCGTCAGATGATAATGTGAGCAAAGGATACGAATGGTGCTTCAAGAGGGTCCTCCTTTTTGACTTTCTCCTCTTTGTCTTCTCGGAGAACGTTCTGGCGATTTCAAACAGCTTCTTTCTCGTCGCTGAAGGTGAGAAAACATCTGTGAATCCCCTTAAAGTATAATTCCTGTATTTGTGAACCTGGACTCTATTTTAACATATTTGGGCTCTAAATGACTCACAGGAATAAAGTATGTGAATGTGTTCATCCTGCAGCAGTGAAACAGGCTGTAATGGCTGCAACATAATCCTTGATGGGTCAAAGGTCGTCCTCTAAAAGTTCTTGTTGTTTCCACTGACAGGCTCAGATTGTTCTTCTAAGTGTGTGACAACATGACAGAAAGGATCCCTACAGAGATAGACCTTTTTGTTACGGAGGAAGATGATTGTTTTAACCACACACAGACGTTACATCGCTCTCTGCAAACACACCAGACTCCATTCATAAAAACACTGATTTAAGCTCAGAATAATGGGAGCTGCTGGCCTCCTGATTGACTGTTACTGTGCGACTTTGGTATTTTAAAAGGTGAGCTCAAAACCAACACAACATATTTGTTACACACATTAACACAAAAACTAACCGGTCAAAGCAGCAGTAAGTCAGAAACTCTTGTTTTCTGTGAGATAAAATCATGAGTCCTTAATAATATCATTACAGTTCTCACGATGACTTTACAAACATGTTTCATTTTCATCACATGTTCCTGTTTCTGACTCTAACATCAGACATATGACCTCGGTGTCGGTGTGGGTGCATCCCTACTTAGAATAACAATCTGAGCCTCTCAGTGGAAACAACAAGAACTCTTAGTGGACGCACTGTGATCAGGAGCACTTCCCCCCCACTGCAGCTATGTTACAGCCCGTCTTGCTGCTGCTGGCTGAAGCAATGTAAACTGTTTGCACCAATAAGCCATTTGTAAAAACTAAAATAGGGCCCAGTTTTAAAACACCTGGATCCCCTTTAAAAGCTGATGCAGTTATTTTAATGAACTTACATTTTCCCATGTGTTTGAGTTTGTCCCTGAACATGGCGTCATCTGAGACGGCCTCCATTGAAGCTGCAGAGCACTGTTCTCCTGCACACAGACACAGCAGCACTACCACAATGCACACTTACAGTATGTACATGGACACAGACACACCAGCTGTACAATCACAGGTATTTAAGGTATGATATCTACGGACAAACCGACAGTTACCACAGTGAATGCATAGACACACACACAGACCAGTATTCAGTAGAGTTCAGAGAGCATACAGCTGAGCAGAGGAAGCTTGATGAGTGATATCTACCTGAGGAACCCTCCATGCTAGATGAATGATTGGACTTTGATTTCTTTGATTCATACTTCAAGCGATCTAAAAACAGAGAGCAGATGTTATGAACACTGATGTGATGAGATCTGGTTTCATGGAGCATCTTGACCAGTTTGCATTGTTGCACCACAACACAAGGCGAGCGTCGCTTCTTTCATCGAAGAGTAAAATCAGAAACTGGTCAAGTGTTCTGGTGATCAACTTTTCAGAGACGTCAAACTTTGGATTTGAGGACGAATAAAAAACGTCCCGAGCTTAAAATCTGAGCTGGGAGCTAAAAAACAATGAAAGCAGGAGCCCTGATCGTAAGCTGGGGATGTCAGACTGTGAAGAATGGAGACGGATGGAATTCATTTTGTCCAAGTAAAGAAGAGAAATGTCCCAAAGACAAACAAGAGCAATACAGAACTACACTTCCTACTAAGTCTGGACATTTGTTTTTTTTTAGTGCGACATTGGAAAATGAAAGTCTCAGAGGTCTCGGCACGCTTTCACATTTTCACAGATCACGGGGCCATAAAAACTAGATAACAGCACAAAAAAGTTCACGTGCACATCCCTGCAAACATTGTGACGCTGGAATGTGACGGTGATGAGGGTCATCATTTAGTTTAAATAAGGGATTCAATCTGTAATGCTCTGAAAGTTAACACATTGTTAGACTCACATCCAGACTAAGGCCCCGTCTTTGCTAACGCAGGAGACGGAAATCAACGAGCCTTTCTGGATAAACAAATCAAAATATCGAGATGACACAGCAAATGTCAAGAGGCATGTTCTGTTTTATTGTGGAAATTCTCCCAACATCCTGAGAGCAATATAAATAAATTAAAGAAATGAAACAGAAGAGGGTGAAATCTCAGGTGTGCAGGCCTGCACCACGTGAAGGAGTCTGCCACAAGCTAAAGCTAGCAGCGAGTGAACACCCACAGCTAAGGCCTTTGTTTAAAGACAGACTGCGGAGTGAGTTCAGGAAGAGGGAACGTTTAACTCACATGCCTGATCAGCTGGTTCATTTAAAATCACTGATCAGTCAGTCGACAGGCGGAAGGAGAACAGACAACTTAAAGTGTAGCTTCCAACATCAACTTCTGCCCACACTTCACTGAACAGAATTTCAAACTTACGTTACGTACGTTACGTAAAAAAAAAACCCTCGATACCCGTTTCGTTACCACGGCAACAACAAAGAACTCTTAGGACCCGATCAGACAGGACGCGTTTTAGCAGCTGGGGCTTTTTTGTCATTGTTTTCAATGAGAGGCTTTTTGCGCGCTGCTTTTGCTTTGCAGAGTGCCTCGCTTTTTTCCGCTCTGTGCGCCTCGTGTTTTTGAGGAAACGCTCCGAGCGCCTCGAGTTGAAAAAACTTCAACTCAAAGCAGAAAAGCGGCCGAGGTCATGGGCGTTTTTTCTCATTGTCCAATCGGATGAAAGGAGAGGCGGGCCTTCTGTCAGTTTACAGTGTAACGGTTAGGTTAATGACAGCTAATGATTCGGTGGTTGCCTTAACAACAGTAGGAAAAAAAAGCCGCCCCCAGCTGCTAAAACGCGCTCTGTCTGATCGGGTGTTTACTTTCACAAAAAAGGCAGTGCGGTGCGCCTCGCGTTTTTATGCCTGCAAAACGCGTTCTGTCTGATCGGGCCCTTAGGTAGCCAAAATTGGGTAATAATTGTGCAGTGGTGCTCAGCAGGTCGGGACGATATGAAAACGTAGAGACTAGGTGATGGCCCTGTCTCTGTCCGTCTGCATCAAATGCATCGAACGCATCTTCTGCACCTGTTCTGTGGGTGAGAACAACCTTCTGTGTCCTGCTGTGGGGATCAAAGCTGCAGGTGACGGAGGGCGGAGCAGGAAGAAGCAACTTCAGCTGCAGACAGACTAAACCCTGTACCTTCCTGCGGGGTCGCACGGAGGTGTAGGCGTGTTAGTTTGTTGTTTAGAGCGTAACCGCTGTGAGACGATCAGAAATCCTAATGGTGCTCGCTCTCTTCACTTCCTGTCTGTCGCTCGACCACAACTCTCTCTCTCTCTCTCTCTCTCGAAAGCTGATTATCGATGTGTTTTTCTTACAAAGCTTCTGTAACTGTTGGTGCAAACGTAAAACTACGTGGATTGTGACGTTTTGAAAACATGGTAACGAAAAAGTATTTTGACAACTTGTATTTGCTGCAGACCAGTCGATGGAAGTTTACATTTCTTTTGTCATATTCTTAAAATTGCTCCTGAAGTCTGTGACTGCCTCTGCTCACTCGTACGTCTCCATGAATCCACTCAGAAACAGAAACACACCTGGACTGTGCTTCTGGAGAACAGTTTATCTGATGGTCACATTTCGCTCTCTGACTCTCGTGTGTTGTAGCTTTGGGCGATGTCGCCGAGTGGTTTCTCATCACACATTAAACTTTCATTACTTGGACAAAAGTAATTCCAAAAAGACAAGCATAGGACCTGAGCATCAAGGCAGATCACGGCAGTAACAGCACAAAAATAAAGAATCCTTAAATTAGAAGGTGCCCTCTGGAGTCTGACTTCCAACCAACTAAAGTTTGAACGCACCAAAATGCACCGTGCTTCTTTGAGGTCACACACTCCACAGGGAACCTGTCACTCGTCAGTATCTCAGTAAGAAGTGACGGATCGTCGTGTCTTTTAGCATGTGTGCATTTCTGTGATTACAAACAGCAGAGACACTGCAGCTGCTGAACTCCAGAGTGTCACCGTACCTCTCTCTAAGGCGATGAGGAACTCGCGGTTTCTCTGCAGCTCCCTCATGAACTCCTCGTTCTGCAGAAACAGGGCGATCCGCTCGTCCTCCAGATACTGCTTCAGCTTCTTGTCTTGTTCTGTAGCTCCTGAGCTCAGACCCGGACCTCCGGTCGTCCCTGCGGCTCCGGCTCCGGAGCCAGAGCCCGACCCGGCGGTCCATGGGCTCGCTGAAGACACTGAGGAGGAGGAGGACGAGGAAGGCTGGGAGAGACTGCTCTGAGAGCTCTGTGGGTCAAAGACAGGAGAGGTCAGAGGTCAGCCCTGTCAGCGACCCCTCTGTCGCTTCCAGCGGCTCAGGTAGGAAACACACGCTGCCTTTACTTCACCTTAATACTGTCGAGCTGCTGAGGCAGGATCCTCAGGAAGTCATCGGGGAGGTTTCCCAGTAAGGGAGGGTTCCAGTTCCGGTAGCTTCTGACCTGCTGGTGACCTGGAGGAGGCTCAGCCTCGAACCTGTGACAGGAGGGGAGGCACAGGAAACATGAGGGGTGCTGCCACCTGCAGCAGGTACTCACTGACACTCACTGACAGAGCGAGTGTGAAACTCTCTAAAGGACTCTGTGTGTTTATAATGGGAATTTACATTTTAAAGAATCAGCTGATTTAGTATTAACCGTCAACTTCAGGTCAAAAGGTCATCCTGTCCAATCACCTGCTTTCAGAACAAATACCTGGGGGGGGGGCAGATTCTCTTTTCAACCAACAAACCCCAAAAATCCAAATAAATAAAGAAGACGTTTGTGGCTGTGAGATCTGCTGAGTGCACATCGTCTCCTTCCTCTATCATAGGACTCCAGTTTCTCTTCCTCACCTCGGCGGGGGTGTCGGCGGGGCTTCTGGGTACTTCCTGTCATAAATGTGCATGTCGTACGTTGGCGGAGAGTAGACTGGAGGCGGCTCTTCATCTGAACTGTCGGGTTCCAGGGTTCGATCCAGAATCTAAACAGAGCAGCGCACGCTTTGTGTTATTACACAGGTTTGGCTTCGTCACAGTTACAGTGAGTTATCAGAGGCTCAGCCCAGTCACAAACAACGAGCCGCATTTAGATCTCCTTTTATCTGCATATTTATTTTGGTACAAAGCCTGAATGTTTCAGGGGTGTGATCCTTCCTGTCATTGAATTCAGATGTGTGGACAACAGTTCATGAAGCTCTCGGTGCAGCTCTCAGCACACAGTCATAAGGAACATTACAGCACGTACAGCAGGCAGCACGTGACAGTTTAACGCTCAGACTCAGATCAGTCGCCGCTCGCTCGATGGGAAGCACTTCATGTTTGGAGCTTTTTTCGAACAGTAAGATTTCCAAGCAAACGTGTTTGTTATATAATTTTGTGTAGCAGCAGTTACAGATATCTAAAATACAGATATCTATCAGATATCTCCAAATGTAATCCAAGTTCAACATGAGAAAAAACATGTGTAACATGTCAGAGCTGTTTAACGTCTTAGATTAACCTGTTCACTCGTCTTTTTTCCAGCTGTCTCCAACTCTTCCTCTAATCACTGCAGTAAAGGTGGAGAGTTTACACCTCCAGCCCATCAGGCCTGCTTTATATCCCCCCCCCCCGTGGTTTTGGTGACCTTTGACCCCCCCCCCTCTGACCTCTGCGGGGATGCTGTCATCAGAGTCGGAGCTGTCATCCGAGCCCTGTCCGTCGATGCTCATCTGCAGCAGCTGGTCGATGGTGGCGTCCACGGCTCCGTTGTTGGAGCGCAGCACGCACTCGATCACCTCGTAGTCCATGGAGGGGAACATGGTCTTGAAGTCCTCCATGGCCTGGTTGAACTCCAGGCGTCGGACCTGCCGGTTGGGTCTGCTGTTGTTGAGCTGCCCCCCGCCGCCTCCGCCGCCTCTCGAGCCGCCATTGCTGCTGCTGCGCCTGAACAGGCTGGTCATCCTCAGGGCCGGGCTCCCTCCCGATTGGACGGCTCTTCTTCTCTGTCACCAACACACGCGCTGCGGCCCGACACTCTCTCTTCTGTTCACCGCTTCCTGCTCAGTTTCTCATTCTAACACAAACATGGCAGTCTGTCGATGGGAGCTCTGACAAACTGGAGACCCCCCCTCCAACGCTGCTCCTTATTCAGAAGCATCCAACATGGCCGACAGCTGACAGGGTGAGTGAGGACAGAAATCAAGCGTCCGAGGTTCTGTCACCAGGTAGAGATCAGGGTCCACCAGAGAACATGCATGGCTACGTCACAGTCATCAGCACCTGCAGAGAGGAGACAGGCAGCAGGTTAGTGATGTCGTTAATCACACGTCTGCACATTAATACGCGCTGCACGATCATGATAGTGACGCGTGATACCGTCTGCACATTAATACGCGCTGCACGATCATGATAGTGACGTGTGATACCGTCTGCACATGAATACGGGCTGCACGATCATGATAGTGACGCGTGATACCGTCTGCACATTAATACGCGCTGCACGATCATGATAGTGACGCGTGATACCGTCTGCACATTAATACGGGCTGCACGATCATGATAGTGACGCGTGATACCGTCTGCACATTAATACGGGCTGCACGATCATGAAAGTGACGCGTGATACCGTCTGCACATTAATACGGGCTGCACGATCATGATAGTGACGTGTGATACCGTCTGCACATTAATACGGGCTGCTCGATCATGATAGTGACGCGTGATACCGTCTGCACATTAATACGGGCTGCATGATCATGATAGTGATGCGTGATACCGTCTGCACATTAATACGGGCTGCACGATCATGATAGTGACGCGTGATACCGTCTGCACATTAATACGCGCTGCACGATCATGATAGTGACGTGTGATACCGTCTGCACATTAATACGGGCTGCACGATCATGATAGTGACGCGTGATACCGTCTGCACATTAATACGCGCTGCACGATCATGATAGTGACGTGTGATACCGTCTGCACATTAATACGCGCTGCACGATCATGAAAGTGACGTGTGATACCGTCTGCACATTAATACGCGCTGCACGATCATGATAGTGACGCGTGATACCGTCTGCACATTAATACGGGCTGCACGATCATGATAGTGACGCGTGATACCGTCTGCACATTAATACGGGCTGCACGATCATGATAGTGACGCGTGATACCGTCTGCACATTAATACGGGCTGCACGATCATGATAGTGACGCGTGATACCGTCTGCACATTAATACGGGCTGCACGATCATGATAGTGACGCGTGATACCGTCTGCACATTAATACGGGCTGCACGATCATGATAGTGACGCGTGATACCGTCTGCACATTAATACGCGCTGCACGATCATGATAGTGACGCGTGATACCGTCTGCACATTAATACGGGCTGCACGATCATGATAGTGACGTGTGATACCGTCTGCACATTAATACGGGCTGCACGATCATGATAGTGACGTGTGATACCGTCTGCACATTAATACGGGCTGCACGATCATGAAAGTGACGCGTGATACCGTCTGCACATTAATACGCGCTGCACGATCATGAAAGTGACGCGTGATACCGTCTGCACATTAATACGGGCTGCACGATCATGATAGTGACGTGTGATACCGTCTGCACATTAATACGGGCTGCACGATCATGAAAGTGACGCGTGATACCGTCTGCACATTAATACGGGCTGCACGATCATGATAGTGACGCGTGATACCGTCTGCACATTAATACGGGCTGCACGATCATGATAGTGACGCGTGATACCGTCTGCACATTAATACGCGCTGCACGATCATGATAGTGACGCGTGATACTGTCTGCACATTAATACGCGCTGCACGATCATGATAGTGACGCGTGATACCGTCTGCACATTAATACGGGCTGCACGATCATGATAGTGACGCGTGATACCGTCTGCACATTAATACGCGCTGCACGATCATGATAGTGACGCGTGATACCGTCTGCACATTAATACGGGCTGCACGATCATGATAGTGACGTGTGATACCGTCTGCACATTAATACGCGCTGCACGATCATGATAGTGACGCGTGATACCGTCTGCACATTAATACGCGCTGCACGATCATGATAGTGACGCGTGATACCGTCTGCACATTAATACGGGCTGCACGATCATGATAGTGACGCGTGATACTGTCTGCACATTAATACGCGCTGCACGATCATGATAGTGACGCGTGATACCGTCTGCACATTAATACGCGCTGCACGATCATGATAGTGACGCGTGATACCGTCTGCACATTAATACGCGCTGCACGATCATGATAGTGACGCGTGATACCGTCTGCACATTAATATGCGCTGCACGATCATGATAGTGACGTGTGATACCGTCTGCACATTAATACGCGCTGCACGATCATGATAGTGACGTGTGATACCGTCTGCACATTAATACGCGCTGCACGATCATGATAGTGACGTGTGATACCGTCTGCACATTAATACGCGCTGCACGATCATGAAAGTGACGTGTGATACCGTCTGCACATTAATACGGGCTGCACGATCATGAAAGTGACGCGTGATACCGTCTGCACATTAATACGGGCTGCACGATCATGATAGTGACGTGTGATACCGTCTGCACATTAATACGCGCTGCACGATCATGATAGTGACGTGTGATACCGTCTGCACATTAATACGGGCTGCACGATCATGATAGTGACGTGTGATACCGTCTGCACATTAATACGCGCTGCACGATCATGATAGTGACGTGTGATACCGTCTGCACATTAATACGCGCTGCACGATCATGATAGTGACGTGTGATACCGTCTGCACATTAATACGCGCTGCACGATCATGATAGTGACGTGTGATACCGTCTGCACATTAATACGCGCTGCACGATCATGAAAGTGACGTGTGATACCGTCTGCACATTAATACGGGCTGCACGATCATGAAAGTGACGCGTGATACCGTCTGCACATTAATACGGGCTGCACGATCATGATAGTGACGTGTGATACCGTCTGCACATTAATACGCGCTGCACGATCATGATAGTGACGTGTGATACCGTCTGCACATTAATACGGGCTGCACGATCATGATAGTGACGTGTGATACCGTCTGCACATTAATACGGGCTGCACGATCATGATCGTGACGTGTGATACCGTCTGCACATTAATACGCGCTGCACGATCATGATCGTGACGCGTGATACCGTCTGCACATTAATACGGGCTGCACGATCATGATAGTGACGTGTGATACCGTCTGCACATTAATACGGGCTGCACGATCATGAAAGTGACGCGTGATACCGTCTGCACATTAATACGGGCTGCACGATCATGATAGTGACGTGTGATACCGTCTGCACATTAATACGGGCTGCACGATCATGATAGTGACGTGTGATACCGTCTGCACATTAATACGCGCTGCACGATCATGATAGTGACGTGTGATACCGTCTGCACATTAATACGGGCTGCACGATCATGATAGTGACGTGTGATACCGTCTGCACATTAATACGCGCTGCACGATCATGATAGTGACGTGTGATACCGTCTGCACATTAATACGGGCTGCACGATCATGATAGTGACGTGTGATACCGTCTGCACATTAATACGGGCTGCACGATCATGATAGTGACGTGTGATACCGTCTGCACATTAATACGGGCTGCACGATCATGATAGTGACGCGTGATACCGTCTGCACATTAATACGCGCTGCACGATCATGATAGTGACGTGTGATACCGTCTGCACATTAATACGCGCTGCACGATCATGAAAGTGACGCGTGATACCATCCTTCAATATGCGACATGACGCGCCATAAATCAAAGAACACTGTAGTGTGCATATTCGCTTTAACGTACAGTTACCTTTCTGCTGTTCGGTTTCAAATTTAAATCTACATATCTAAGAGCAGCTAACAGTAGCTCACGGCTAACTGGGGCCACAGCTGATTGGCCAAATGGTGTGAATGCATGGCCCTTGTGTCCAGGACGCCATCCGACAGGTCAGGCAGTCGCGATAAAAAACATCCGGTACATGAAACATTTTTCCTCCTGTTGCGTTCTACTGAGGAAGTGGTGATGTAGTTATTGTGCATGATCACATCGCTTAAAGAAAACAGCCCGTGTGGAGAGAGAAAGATGTGAACGCATTCTCCTTATTATTCACACATTCACGTTACTTTCTTATTAAGCAGAAATATCAGTTCTTAAAGGCTAAGAACAGTTTTCTCCGGTTTTTGCTTAAAAACTAGTTTAAAGATTAATACCCAAAATATTTGGCAATATGTTTGACGTTGTTTAAGCGGCCCAACAGCCTCTGTTTCCTGAGCTCTTACACACCAGAGTAGTGTGGACGCCTGAGGTCAACAAAGCAAAATGTTTTAACATAGAAACGTGTTAACGTGGTTGTAGCTTCAGAGGGAGGAGGGGCTGACAGTTTGATATGCCTGAAGAGAACACCGTCACCAGAACAATTCATGTAAGTCTTTGCAACATGTTAGGACAAACCTGACAATCTGACAAGAAGAGCTGCACGATCAACTGATCTGAAGAATCACTAAAAATGTTAGGGTTGATTAATCAGGGCGTCGGCTTAGCTCGCCGGTTAAATCAGCGTCCCACTTACAGAGGCTACAGTCCTGGATGCGGCGGCCCCGGGCTCGACTCACAGCGTGTCATCCTCACTCTCTCCTCCCCCGTTTCCAACACTACCCATAAATGAAAGGCTTAAAATAATGGATTAATCATTAATCATGTTCTTATGCAAAAACACATCTGCTGGTTCCAGCTCCCTAAAAACCGGGACTTGCTGCTTTTTTGTGGTTTATGAAGTTAGTGAAGGTTCGGAGCGGTTGCTTTGACAGAAGAAGACGTCACTTTCTTTTAGACTAATAAACATTACTCTACAACTCGTGAACATAATCACATTAATCATTAAAAGAAATAACTGCTGGGCTGAGGTCCTCAGAGGTCCGGGGAGGAGGGATGAAATGCCTGTAACATTCTTGTGCATCCTGTGGACTGGCTGAGAAATATGGTATTGAAGAAATGTGGAGGCTGGCTGCAGCTCTCTCCTAATTAATTCCTGCCTCTCTCTTCCTTCCTGCTTCACTGGAGGGGGAGGTTGTGGGGGGGTCATTGAAGCTGGCGGCTGCCCAGTGCCACATGGCAGTGCCAGGCCCCGTCCTCAGCCTATAAACAGATCCTCTCTCTCATCAGCAGTCTGCCTTTGATGTAAACAAGATGTCTGCCCTAATAGTCTCGCCCTTGTGCCACACTGAAGCCGAGTGTGTGTGCACAAAGGAAGAACATGACACACTGAATGAGTGAGATATAAATAGTCACAATACATGATTGTGTGATGAGACACGCACATGAGAATGTTTCATCCGATCCGTGTCGTTTCGGAGAGCCCTAATGTCCGCCAGATGTTGCTGCATCGGGTTCTTTCTTCTGCTCCACGAGCTCCACGATATAAACTGGTTTTAAACAAGACTGAAAAATGTTCCAGATGCTTCTTTTAACACGTGTGATGTGTTCCTCAGAGTTAAAGGAGCAGTGTGGAGGATTTTGTTCAAACTAGCAGTGATAAACGCTCCCCTCGCCGTCCTCTGTACGGGCATGTAGACGAACCTACGCTGACAGGAAAACTCGCTCAAAGTACTCTGGCTTTGATTTGTCCACTCAAGGCTACTGTAGAAACATGGCGGACTCCGTGGAAGAGGACCCACCGTGCTTTGGTAATAAAAACACAATGATTCTTATTTTCGCGTCGCATATTCAATGTCTGACAACTTTTACACACCTGTCCTTTACGAAAGTTTATCATAGTAAACACAGAGCTAGCTTAAACGGTTTGTTAGCTTATCAGAACTCTTGTTTTTTGTGGCTAAATCTTTTTGGAAATATAAGCCATATAACTGTGGTGGAAGCCGCAGGTCATGTGTCATCCTCCAAGCTTGCACAGGTACACTCGTGACCTGTGCTGCTGGATTTGGGTCAAAGTTCATGAGGAAAGAGGGCATTTGATCTCACTGATTAATGAACAAAAAAGCTACTTAATTCATTTTTTGTGGTGAAACTGGATTCATTTTATGGCTCATATATTTTGAGAGTTTTCTGGTGGATGGATTGTTTACTTCTTGTCGTTAGCTAGTTAGCTCAGTTAGCTCAGTTAGCGCCAAGCCTTGACGCATGGCGCACAGGGAGTTTTTGTGTTTACACCACCAGCAAAGGAGCTTCTGACCAGCAGCAGGAGGAGGTTTTAAAACCCCGAGCAGGAAAGGATGTCTCAGTGAACACAGCCGGACCAGGACCAAAGGAAGCCAGTTTGACATCAGAGAATAAAATACAGATTTAAGGCGGCTAAAAAACCTCAGCTGATGCTACACTGATGGCTCCATGTAGGCTAATCGATTACGTCCAACAATTAGCTAGAAGTGAGAATCAACACGTCAATATTTTAGTCGCTAAACATGTTATTGCAATATTTTAACCTTTATTGCCTTAAATTTACTATTTTCAACTGCAAATCAAATATTGTCCCCAACATATTATCACACAGATCAGATAAGAGATAATAACTGCAGCAAAATGGACTCTGCAAGCAGACTGACTGACATGCTAATTAAACTTGTAAGAACAATCAGTGTACCATCAGTCAAACTCCTGTTCTGTGTCTGAGGAGCACTCAACTCAAATGTTTAGTAACACTGGCAGCGGTGGGAATTTAAGTCAAACAGAGAGCTTGTTTTTGCTGCATTAAATAAAGTGATTACGGCAGACTGAGCAGCACTGTGGAGTCATTACATTGTATTTTACATTTAAAAGCTTCTAAATAATTTAACCAACCTATAATATATCACATTTTAAGTATTCATTTCTCCACTTTTAAACACCAAAAACTCTTTTAGCCTGATTCTGTCGCACATGTAGAAGGCAGAAACACGAGAGCACATGTGACACCATGCCAAGACCATGCACTGACAAAGATCTCTTCCAAACATCATCATATTAATCCTGCACCTAAGAACCAGGCTAAATTTAGCACACAATCCAGGGCTCTCTGTCCTCAGGGAGTGTGTGTCTGTGTGAGTGTACAGGACGGAGCTGCTTACCAGCTGAACATCAGGAAACAGAGATTGGCTGCACTGGTACCTGACCAGTGCACACACACTGACGTCAGTCTGGACCGAAGATGCTCCGATTCACACGACATTAAACATCATCATCAACCTGCCACATGACCTCTGGACCGATTCATTTGTCACTGATTTGAATGCTCTCTTCTTTGTGCTGAAACAATGAACTTCATGTATAATATGCTGACTAATTTGTTGCATGTGTTTTAAGGCCAGTCTCACCTGGCCTCACCTGTTGCCTGATGTTTTAATGTTGATTAGAATCGGCTCACTAATATAAAATGTGACTTTTGTTCCGGACACATAAAGCTGTCCCGGTGTTCGATTGTCTCCCTGTTCGTAGTTTTAATTCGTCTGCACTTGTGACACAGAAACACTAAACGTGACACACGTACAGATGGGAACAGCTGGACTTAGACAGAGTGAATTCTACAGCTGCACACGATGTAAATTAAAAAAGGGATCATATCCTGCTGCAGGAGGGCCAGATGTTCCAGTGCGCACAATAATGGCTTTAAATGAAGGCTTAATAAACAGGCCTCTGAATGCCTCAGAAGAGAGTCAGTTACATTTTAGGAAAAGATCAGGTATACTGGTTTCTTAAAAAGATACTGACAAATGAATTAATATGACTGACAATATTGTACCTTTAAAAAACGTTGCAATTAAAGGAGGAAACACACGGACAGAAAGATTTCCAGCCCAGTTTGTAGCTCATCTTCAATCAAGTATAACTCACACTAGAAACCGACTTTAACAGACCCGACGCCATCTAAACATAAACTCCTAAAAATACTAAACTAAAGCATTCTTATAATGGCTAACCTGGTGCACCATAAAAGCTTTGTGTAGTTGGGTGATGCTTTCTGTATTAATTGTGATTGCTGGATGTCTCCTGTCTTACACTGAAAAAAAACACAATTATGCACTATTTATTATTTTGGCTTTACCATTTTAGCAATAAAAACATAACATCTGTTGGCCCCATTGTATTTCAGATAAAAGAGCATCCCTATCAAAAACAGAGATCATAATATAGCACGGTAAACTGATACCATAATCAAGACAATTTCAAACTACATATAAAACATGAGCTTTCAGCCATGTCCCACAGCCTCCTGCACAAAGTATGTGTATATACAAGTTTAGCAAGGCGCAACATCTCCCTTGTAACGACTGAGGCTCTGACTAATACTTGAAATTCTCCTTTGCATCCCATAAGGTTCTAATGCAATGGAAACGTTGAAAATAAATAGAAATACAACAACAAATAGTAAACAGAAAATAACAATAACAATAAAAATAAAAATAATAGAACCGGTCATAGCTCGTCTCAGATACAGGATCTATATATTTCTTGTCCACGTCCTAACTTGTAGAATTCTTCTGCTTTGCTATTAGCCAGCAAGCTAACGCTATGCTAGCAACATTCAGAGTCAATAACATTGTGTAGGGTTGTTATACACTAGATCTAATGTGACAGGATGTTTAACAACAAGGCTAGCAAGCTAACCAGCCATGTCATTATCCCCAAATCAACATCATCTTCAGAAGCAATTGATCTGCCATGTTTACTGTCCAATTTTCGAGTGTTTGGCCAGACCGTGGTGTAAAGAACCTGCAGTTCACCAAACAGCCACTGGTGAAAACAACACTTAGCACCTTTAATGGTCACTGTAACTCATAATAATAACAATGCAAATACTGTCATTTTATACACGTGACCTTTTCTCGGGGGATTATTCATAATGTGAAAATCTAAATCCATTGAAACCCCAATGACCGAGATTCAAATATGTCAAATTATCATGTTACAGTGTGCAGCACAGATTATTTTGAGAGTACACAGCAGAGGAAAAAAGAGGATTTAAATCAAACATTTTGAGCCTGGAGGACCGGATGTATGCCGAATTAAAAAGTGGACCATAAGGAGACTTAAAGCTTAGGAGTTTATTGTTATCGTATGTTTGCAGGCTCAGATGATTATTTTTTATTGTTTTCGTGGCTTAGTTCCTTTGATGTGCATGTGCTCTAATCGGGTCGCGGCTAACTGGCTAACGGTTCTCTTCAGCTGCTGTTAGCTAACTCACAGCTGTCAAATGCTGCTCGAAATTTAATAACTGGTGACACTAACAATATTCTTTAAAAAAAACTATAACGGTGATTTTTTTTGCTGCTTAAGAACACAGTAGCATTGCAGCGACCTTTGGTTAGGCAAGCTAAACGTTTGCTAGCTGTTAAAGCTAACTAATCAGTGCCAGGCAGGCCGCGGTCACTGACTCTCTGCACCCAAACACAATTAAAAGCTTACTATAACTCTGTCTAAGTATATAATCTAATTCAAAACACGAATTTAAGGACTAGTTCTTATTTCCTGTGGAATAAATGCATACTAGTGAAGAGTAGCACTTTTCCATGTCCGTGTTGCTGTTTACAAACAGCAGAGGTAATAAAGTAGGCTAAATATTAAACGTTGCAGCAGGTAAATGTGTGTTTTATCGAAAAGCGGAGAAATATGAACGTTACTCACTGACAGACACGGACAGAAAACATCCACACAGAGCTGAAGGGTCGATGAGAAGAACAGCTGTGCAGCGGAGTGGAGGCTTTTATCATTGTAATGTGAAACAGAAGGATACTGTCCGACCCTCCACTGAACAGCAGACTGTCTGCCGTGAAATACAGCTGGAAACCGGATGTGTCAGCGAGGCCACAACAAACCACAGACTTCAAAATAAAAGACCCGTCCTTTTTTTTTTTGTACGAAGAAGCACAAAAAACTCACTTTCCTTTCTGGATTCAGAGATTGTTTGAAATTAGAGAGAGCCACTGTGCATGTAGGGGAAGAGGTATCTTTAAAAAACAACTTCAAAGACAAATATAAAGAATATGTAAATCTTTCAAAGGGTAAACTTGAGTTACAGCTGTGACAAGCAATTAATTGTGTAGTTCACATTATGGATTTAAAAATGTTAAAAGAAAATGATATTATAATCAAGCCCCGAACTTCAAAATAAATCCCCTGTGTGAAACATTTAAAGCAAGATTAAATAAAATGTTACAAAAGAGATTTAAACACTCAGCAGCAAAGACCTGATTTAATCCTGCAACAGGTTTGTATCTTCTATCTGTATCTCTCTCTACAGGCTCAGTCACTACACATTAAAATAACAGATCATGTTAAGCCTCAACATTGACTCTATCACAAATAATCTGGGTTGTTATTTCTGTAAATTGCACAATCTCTCTATATTTGCACACTCCCTTTGAAATATTTTATTTTTCTTATTGACAGATTTTATATAATATTATTTTATATCTAAATGGATGATTTTGTCCAATTAAAGTTTCTCAAAAGTAGAAAAAAAAACATTTAAACCATGATGTTTAATTGTGCTTTGTTTTTAATTTATTCTATAAAATGTTCTGTTTTTTTTTTCGACTTTGAGTCTGTGATAAAGTTTGAACTTGAATTGAATTTTGTTTTTATTGTCCTTGCATCTCTTTTAGGGAGCTTTGAAGCTGAGAGGGACCGTTCGTGTGATCATTCTTTTAAATCTCATTATCCCAAGATCATAAATTATTTATGTCATTAGCTCGAACTAACAAAGCTTCTTTTCTAATGAAAACTGGAAAATGTATTTTAATATCTCAAGAAAGGTCAATGTCTCTCGATAATTCATCACTGAAGACTTTCTTAAGATCAAAGGATAATTATGGAAGTCGAAAATGAGAGTCTGGTTCTTTGGATCACACCTGATTTCACCTTCTGTTTTCTTGTCATAACAGGTTGAATAATTTGCTATTTTAAAATAAAATTATGAAGTTAAAATAACCACAGACAACAAAAACAGAAACATTTTTCTGCAAATAAACAATAGTAATTTTGCACAGACATAACAACATGAAAAAAACTGTTCTATACAACGTTTTTCCAAAGCCGTTGAGCAGTAAGATGATTTTGAGAACCTTTTTTTATTTGATTTAATGGTATATAAATGATATGGTATATATATGGTATATATAGGGTGTCATTTTGAATATCAAAATGACACCCTCTGGTTTATGAAATGTGATAAGTTCTCTTCTTGAGGATTGCTTTTATAAAATTAAGAATTTAACAGCAAGTTACATATTCTATAATGTTCTCCCTGTTGTTTTTTTTAGCTGCGTGAAGTTTATTTTGAAGGCCGGATCTCTGACTTCCTGTACAGTGCAGCCTCAGAGGCCTCTGGTCCTTTAAACAGCTCAGCAGATGAATGAACACCAGACGGAAAAAACACAGATTTCAAATAAATGGCAGTGACCTGGATTTCAGTGCGAAGCTGCTCGTGGTGTAAAGTTCTCCCGTTATTATTATTAATATTATTATATCGTTATTATTATTCAGAGTCAGCCATGGTCATATGTAAGATAAGATAAGATAAAACTTTATTGTCCCTTCGCTCTGAACAACACACAGACAGAACGACATAAAAAACAAACATCTGTAAGGTCACCCAGCAGCAGACTTCACAAGACACGATACAATACTATCCAGCACCTGTCCCACATCATGCTCTTACACACACAACATCACACAGCCACTGTTCATTAGCAATAAGGGAAACCCACCCTGTTAGAAATAACAGCCTGTTGGCTCTCTTGACTTTGAAAAGGTAACACTTTGAACGATGATCCTGTCAGGGTGGAAAAACTGATCACTGCATTCAAACCACCTCCAGCAGTAGAAATAATAATACACACTGAATATCATGAGTTACATTAATGCAGATCTGCAGCAATCAACCCAAACAGACCTGATCTTTAGGTCCCTTTTTAAACACTTTTATTTGATTCTTTCCTGATTTGATTCATATTTTTAATTTTCTTTAAAGATTTGCCCTAAAATGTTTTTTTTCTCACTTCCCAGTCTGGCCTGTTTTCTATCTGTTTTCTTTTCATTGCTAATTATTTACTGTATATTATTGTTTTATTTGTCTCTGTCTGTAACATTGAAGTTAAATGATTTATGGCAGAGATAACCTGGGCAGGAAAATATCCTTTCAGTGGGGAACCTGGTCTGGGTGATTCAACGGTTGCAGATTTGTTTCATTGCTGTTGTCGTTTCCAGAGCTTCCTTGACAAAGAGGTCTCGTAATCTCGATGGGATTACTTTGTTAATTACAGGTTTAAAAATGAGCCAAAAGCTAACTGCATACCCAGAAACTGAGTTAGTGGTGTAGTGTAAAGGTGTTCAGAATTTCAGACGCCACAGCAGTGCCACACAGACTTCTGAATAAAGTAAATCTGACATTAGGAACATGAAGGACCTCCTCCATAGAAAGAAGCAGCACATGGCGTCTACCACAGAATCATATTTGTCCTCTTTAGATACTGACGGAACAACACCTACAATCTGCCTCTTCAGCTGCATCTAATAAAAGTAAGGGAGTAATTCTTAGTCTGATGCAACTTTACAAACCGTTCATCTTTCTCTGTTTCCTCTCACAGTCTGTGGACGGACTTCTGTGATGGACCACCTGGGGAACCAAAACTTACTGTAAGGGAACCAAAACTTGATGCAAGGGAACCAAAACTTGATGCAAGGGAACCACAACTTGATGCAAGGGAACCAAACTTGATGCAAGGGAACCAAACTTGATGCAAGGAAACCAAACTTGATGCAAGGGAACCAAAACTTGATGCAAGGGAACCAAGACTTGATGCAAGGGAACCAAAACTTGATGCAAGGGAACCAAAACTTGATGCAAGGGAACCAAAACTTGATGCAAGGGAACCACAACTTGATGCAAGGGAACCAAACTTGATGCAAGGAAACCAAACTTGATGCAAGGGAACCAAAACTTTCTGTAAGGGAACTAAAACTTGATGCAAGGGAACCAAGACTTGATGCAAGCAAACCAAAACTTGATGCAAGGGAACCAAAACTTACTGTAAGGGAACCAAAACTTGATGCAACGGAACCAAAACTTGATGCAAGGGAACAAAAGCTTACTGTAAGGGAACCAAGACTTGATGCAAGCAAACCAAAACTTGATGCAAGGGAACCAAAACTTACTGTAAGGGAACCAAAACTTGATGCAAGGGAACAAAAGCTTACTGTAAGGGAACCAAAGCTTACTGTAAGGGAACCAAAACTTGATGCAACGGAACCAAAACTTACTGTAAGGGAACCAAAACTTGATGCAACGGAACCAAAGCTTACTGTAAGGGAACCAAAACTTGATGCAAGGGAACCAAAACTTACTGTAAGAGATCTATCACTTCATGTAAGGTAATGAAAAGTCAATGTGAGGGAACACTAACTTTTCGCAGGGTAACTCATACTAAGGCAAGGAAACATTAAACTAATGAAAGGTACCCAAACTTAAAAACTAATGCAAACAGAAACATCTCGAGGGAACCTGAAAATAAGTCCCACCGTGACCGTTAACAAGTGAAAATGACTGTAAATTTAATTGTAAACATTTAGTGTTTCTTTGACACAGAATGAAAATGCATGAATAAAAATACGGTGTCCTTTATATAGGTGTTGATGAGCCTGGTGATCATCGGAGTGGACTACAGGAGACAAAGGGAGAGTCGAGGCCTCGTACTGTGACCAAAGAAGACGTGGAAAAAGAGAGTATACCATAAACACTTTTAATAACTTTTATTTTTTCTCCTAATAGATCTGTACAATCAACAAATCAAACTTAAGATGAGCCTAGCAAAACTGATCTGTACATGTTAAATGCTTCTGGGCACAAGAACTTCACACCCATTTAAATAATCCAATGATCGACGTGTCGTCTAAACTATGCAAACACTTAAAAACCAGTCGCACAGCTGGAACAGTGAGTGACTGACGGAGGACGAGGAGGAGGAGGAGGAGGAGGAGGAGGAGGAGGAGGAGGAGGAGGATGAACCAGAACAAACCAAACAGAAACAACAAAATAATCATGTTCCCTTTATATCTCTTTCTCTCCAGTGTTATAGAAAAGTACAGTCAAATATCTTATTTACAGAGAAATGAACAGTTTGATCATTAAGGTGTGGGGGCTGTTGTCTTAAAGAGGGGTGGAGGGATATGCTAGTATTTAATCTGGATTAAAAAAGAAGGAACAAACAGGACCGTGTGAACACAAGCCATCGACACACAATATGGCTCCCATTCCAGCACCAACACGTGGACAACTTCCTGTCAGTAAATCATTGTCAAAATGCCTCGTTTCCTATACATGTGAATTTGATCATCCTCAGTGATACCCTTGACCTCCATCAGCTGCCCTAAAGCATGTTCATTAACCCTTCCTGAGATACATTATCCGTGTTTTAGAGGAGTTATTAACCTGTTGTTTACCTGTTTGACGTTCTCGAATGTAACCCCACATTCTCCCCCATTCTGTCCTTTAAGTTGTCAACATTTAGTTGCCTTATTGCTAATGAACAGTGACTTTATTTCCACTGAAAACAGACTCAATAAAAAAAGAAAAGTTAAAGTCACACAGAGTTCATGTTATTCAGAATTACAGTCGGGATTCATTCAGCACTGTTAGGCTGAAAACCAGAGAAGAGCAGAGCTGTGACTTCTTCATGTGATTCAATGTCTGAAAATACAAATCGATAAAACACCGCTGAGACATCAGGTGCAGATTGAGCTCTGTGGTTCTACATGTGGTTTAGAGCTGCAACAGTGGACCAATCACAGAACATGAATGTCCAACTGTAGAAAACGAAGTCATTTTTCTTAAACGTGGTGTTTGTGACGGTAAATGAAGATCCTTTGGGTTTTACACTATTGGTCAATCAGAAACAGCTATTTGCAGACATCACTCACATTTCTTTAGACGTTAAGATGAATCGATTTATCGTGAAAAGAAAACGATCCTGAGTCGCAGCTCTGATGTTGTGTCACTAATCCAGGGGGCCGTTTCATGAAGCAAGATGTTTAAAACAGGATTCATTCTTAGTTTAATAAATCACTCCAAACATTATACTTTAACTTAACCTCTTACTTGTCAGTCATGTTTCAATCTGAGCATAGAAATGTAATCTATATTTTATCCTCCTTCAGGCTCTTAGAGTGTTAAAGTCATCAACTTTATTTCATCCACAAGAAAATAATGAGACTGGATCTGTTAATCTGAGAGACACTGAGCTCTTATTTTGAAATTAAGACATGATTTTGTTTCCTGTCTTGGGCCTGTATCACAGAGAGATCAGCTGGTTAGTCGGCACTCTTTTGGCTTCACTCTGGTTTTCCTGGATCACAAAGCCGGCTCAGTTTAGCCGGGTTAGCTCCTACAGGATCCCCACAAAGACAGTGAGAGCAGAAATATATTTAGATTGGTAGAAACTCTTTCAGTGTAAAACAGAGTTTTTTATGCTCAATAATTAGTTTAAAATGTGTAAATTTTACACTTTACTTCACTGCAGCTCCGGACATGTGGCAGGTTTTCCTTATAATTCATAACAAAAGGCTCCGTCTCTTACTACAAAAATAACTCCACCGTGTGAGCTAGCTGCCATCAGTTATGAAAAGTTAAATTTAACGGTTATATTTTGCTCTGCTTTGGCAGCAATACAAGTTTAAATTAATTTGAACCCTTTATGTGCATCACATATTTTGTGTTTTTTTTGTTTCACACAAGCTGAAAATGTCGACATAAAGACTTCCATCATTTCATCTCATTCCTTTTAGAGTTCCCATTAAACCAAGAGATGTTTTTATAGGTTCTTCATATTTTAGTTTGTCATTAACACGAAACATGTTTTTCCTGCACATGTGGGCGTCTACAAAATGTGCGTCCAATAAAATGCCTCACAGATTTTCTATGTCCCTCCCCATAACGCACAGGTGCTAGCTAGCAGTTATAAGTCGTCATTGTGTCGGTTTAATGCTAACGGCTGCTGTAAACCTTGATCCCTGTTTTTATATTAGAGTAGTATTTCTACGTTGAATACACACATTAGAGACAGTATATGACTTTAGGTTTCTTCCTCCTGCTCTTTGCAAAACAACAATTTCAGTACGTTACTGCATAATTAGTTAAAAAGTTAAAAGCTAGCTTTAGCTGTGAGCTAAAGCTGATGTGTTTGATAAACAGTTGCAGACCGACACCTCAGACTAAACAGAGCCTGTTGATAATGATTAGCTTTGTGAAAAAGGACCCCAAGTGAGCCGGACGGATCTGAACTTGCTTCATGATACAGACGACAGAGGACAGACGGTTTGTGGCTTCAGATCAAAACTAATTTAAAACCAGAGAAAATCAAAGTAAACTCTATGAGAAGAGCACGGCTCGACTTTTAAACACTCTGATTAGCACAGGTGTGAACAGGTGTGGGACAGAGGATCCGTGGCTGTTCACCATGCTCACTAACGCACCATATTCACACGGCGGCCATTTTCCACTGACATCACGCTCAGAGTGGGAACACAAACGCTGTTAAACTGTTGCTCTGTTGTGGCGACACATCAACCACATCCTAGCTAACACTACTGTTTCATAACGTTTCAAGATAAGGCTAAGCTAATGATGTTAGCTAGCTGAACGTAATCTTAGTTGGGAATTGATTCCATCATTAGCTGTTGGGACTTCCGAATGAGTTTACAAAAATGACCGATCACCTATTAGCTACCTACAGCTAAAGTTAGCATTCAACCAATTTCAGGCCAACGTTACATTTCACAGTGTGCTAAACTATCCAACGGTTATGTTAACATTCAGCCACTTCCTAGCCACTTGTTATGTTAGCTAAGTAGGGGCTGGATGCTAACATAACCATTTGATATTGTCACACAATTGTTAGGAAAGGCTAATTATGTATGCTAGCTAATTGTAATGCAAGCCAAAAAGTGACTGAATGCTAACTTAAGCTATTGTGGCTTAACTGGTGGCTAATGAGTCACGAAAACAGTGTTTTGTAAAGTCTTTGGGAAAGCTAAGCTAATGCCTAGCTAACATTACATTTAGCTAGCTTACATCATTAGCTAGGAATAAACGCCTTTCCTCATCTTGTACTTTTATTAAATGGTATTGTTAGCTAGAAAGAGGCTGAATGCTAAGATTAGCTGTCGTTCAAAGGCAGCAGGGTTATCAATATGTTTAAACTTTTAACATGTCCTGATTTTCACGACAGCGTCTTTTCAGTTGCTGATTAATCTGGAAGCACTTTAAAGGCGTGTCAGATTTACAACATGTATAAAACAGCCTGTTAGCGTCCCACCCTGAGCTCTACACCGTGCATGAAGAGCAGCACCGCAGACTAAACTGTGTAGTGTTCCTCTCCTCATGTCCGTCTGAGCATCGAGTGTTTCCCTTGTTTCTGTAGAGCTCCAGGATATCTCATCTCTTAACACACATTCATGAACCAACAGGACATATTAGTGATTGTAAATCAGTGCAGACTTCAGCAGCTTTGTTTCCCTTCACATTTAGAAGTTTAAACCGTTTAGAGAGTGTAGTTTAAAGTTAGCACTCTGCTGCTGATAATGAGCCTCGTAACTTTAAAAAACTGCAGAATTTGTTTTTAAAAGTTCATGAGAGCAGGACATGTACGGTGCCTCTCATAAGGATGCAACCTCCTGGACTTCTTCACCACTCGTCACGTTACAACCGCAAAATTAAAAACAACAAATAGTCGAGAACTTTAAGCTGAAAGGGAAATATTACAAAGTATTCTGAATTATTTACTAAATTAAAAAGCGTTTGGTTATCTATAATAAGAATCTGTTTAAACTTCAGGTTGTAACTCTGTAAAATGCGCAGAAGTCCAGAGGAGGCGAATACTTATGCAAGGCACTGCATCCTGTGGCTAAAACACGTATAGAAAATTCATCTGTCAGGACTTCTTGGACATGAGATTTGGGGATTTGTAGTTTCTATAACAAAATCAAAGTACAGTTCTGTCAGTTATCTGTTCCACAAACCACACGTCGCCTCCATGAGAAAAAATCCTCCTGTAAATATTGAGTTTGAGAAATGTTAGTGTTCCAATGTGAAAAGCTGCATTCTGTGTGGTCGGTTGTACTTCCTGTTTCCTCTGTGACGCAGTGCAAGGCGGAGGAGAAAAAGTAGTTCCTTAGTCAGAGCCGGACAGAGACCTCAGAGAAGTCCTTGTCTCTTGAAGCCCCCCCAGCTCTGGGTCTCTACAGCGTTTCTGCCCCCCATTTTTAACCCCCCAAACACGTGTTAACCTTCAGCCGAGGTGAGTGACAGACTGACGCAGGCGTTTGTCCTGATGATCCACAGTCAGTGAGCAGACGTAACGTCGGATGATCGGGGAGGAAAAAAATATCGTTTGAACCTTTATTTAGTTACAATATAGATTTAAAAAAGAAAACATTTACAAGTACCTCTTCCTGTCCCTCGTTAAGTTCTTCTGCGTACATGAACAAGACGGGAAGGTTCTCTTATTTTGAAGCAGTGCCGTGTTCTCGTAGGTTTTATGCCGGCAAACAATTTTTAATTTCTTTTCAACAGGAATTCGAAAGGGTGGGGGGGGGCAACAAACAAAAAAACAAAAGAAAAACAATCTTTAGATCCAGTGGTGTGTGACCCAGGTCCTGATGACGGTGAGAGGATGGAGGAGGAGGAGGAGGAGGGGGAGGCAGGTGGAGGTCAGAGCATGTTCAAAATCCGTCCACCCAAACACCCAGACCCCGCTCTGCCAGCGTGCGGTTCACCGAAATCACCTGCAGGAGGAAAACATGCAGGTGACTCTCATGAGCGGGACGACAGAGTAATGTCGCACTCACCTGAAGGAAGTTCAAACATGCATGGAAGTTTGTCTGAACGTTTGTCTGAACGTTTGTGTGCATAAAAATAAACTGATAAAAATATTATTATATATCTATTATATTAAAATATTAAAAGAATCCACAATGTTCAAGAAAACAGGTGAACAGGTGTGAAAATTAACCTTAAATGGAAACAGGAGCAGAGAAGACGTCCGACGGAAACGTTTAGGATGTGATATCAGCCCGTTTAAATTTAACAGGAGCGTTCAGCGTGTTTCCAGTCCAATAATAAACGCTGCATCCCCGCCATTTTGTTATGACAACATGTAGAGACAGTGATAAATCTCTGTGTGCAGGTTTCAGGTTACAAATCAAAGGAAATCAAGGTATGAAATGACGTCAGCTTCAGCTCTAAATTCTTTCTGTGGTTCAGTTTAAAGTTTCCTTCAGTTACTTTGCGCTGTAGAGACGCTACGGAAACGCTACAGAAACTTTGGGCTGCAGAGACGCTACAGAAACTTTGGGCTGCAGAGACGCTACAGAAACTTTGGGCAGCAGAGACGCTACAGAAACTTTGGGCTGCAGAGACGCTACAGAAACTTTGGGCTGCAGAGACGCTACAGAAACTTTGGGCTGCAGAGACGCTACAGAAACTTTGGGCAGCAGAGACGCCACAGAAACTTTGGGCTGCAGAGACGCTACAGAGACGCTACAGAAACTTTGAGCTGCAGAGACGCTACAGAAACTTTGGGCAGCAGAGACGCTACAGAGACGCTACAGAAACTTTGGGCTGCAGAGACGCTACAGAGACGCTACAGAAACTTTGGGCTGCAGAGACGCCACAGAAACTTTGGGCTGCAGAGACGCTACAGAAATCATTAAGACGAAGTTATCGATGTGTGTCTGATTGTGTTGGAGCGAAGGTGGTGGGGACGAGGTGAAAAGGGCTCCTGCTTTATGAAGGAGTAAAAGACGCGTGCAGACTCCGTGTCACAGCGTGTGTGTGTTCCAATCGGACTCGAACATTAAAATCTGATCAAAGGCTCTGCTGTCTAAAAAAGACATTAACAATAAGCCTGCAGTCAGGCCCATCGAGGGTTCTTTATCTTTAGTTAGGCAGCACAGTCGCTGTTCTCTCTGCACAAAGAAAGATGGTCTTTTTGTTTTTAACCCTTTAAACTGCATTTTCCATCCAGGAGGAACTCAGTCGGGCCTCTCTGTCTGCCTCCATCTTTCACCGTCTTTACTGTAATACCTGTTGACCTGTAAAAGCTGACCCACCTTGTGACATCACTGATTATTCTGCAACACGGCGGCGCCCCAGCAGGGCTTACTGTTCAGTGGATGTTTTTACATGTGACATGTTCGTTACTAAAGCATCTACGCTTTGATGAGAGCTTCACTTCTGCTTCACCCTGTGCACTGATCTCAGCTGTGGCGTCATCTTAACGTCTGTTCTCATCGTTTAGAAGGAAACGTCCTTTTAAAGCCTTCCACATCGTTAACCTTCAAACTTACAGGTTTATAACACACACACATATACGTCACATACAGTACGAAGTTATTGTGAGTGTCAACATGTCGAGTGTGTCACAGCATCGTACCTCTTCTCCAACCATGTTCCACAAGTGCACCAGAGGCAGGCCTGTGTTGTTGTCGTAGTTTGAGACCTTAAAGAGACGAGCAGGCGGTTAGTCCTGGTTCTCTTTGACCTGAGAGCTTTCATGAGAAAGGTTCCCTCACCTGTGCGAGCAGCGCCACTCCTCTGGTCAGCTCCTCCAGCGCCGTCGTGGCCTCGGCTGAGAAGCGGTCCTCTCCTGATGAAGAGAAAAAGATGAACGAGCCGCTCAGAGTCAGACTGCAGCGTGAGACGGAGTTTTAACACTTTTTGTTCTTTTCATTTGTCCTACCTGGAAGTGGAGCGATGTTGTCGAGCAGAACTTCAGCACCTTGAAACGGTAGTGTTACAAAATCAGACCTGGGAAATCAGAGAGGAACAATCTGTTAAAGATGGACAAATATACATCACACATTCACGTGTGTCCCTCCTTTACGACTTGTAGTTTACTCGGTGAACGCGCTGCATGGACTCAGCTGCATGTCAGTCTGTATCTCTGCTCGCTCTTTGGCCCACACGGTCCCAAAAACAGGAGCAGGAACTTTTGGAAACAAAAACTCTGAGCGAGTCCAAACAGCACTTTACACACGTGTCAGCGTGACAATGTTAACTTAATAATCCATTGTCCTAATACTAATTCATCTCAATCACATCGGCTGTTTTTTTAACTGCTCCGACTTCGACCATGGAACCAGCAGCTGCTCGTGCGTCCAGTCGAAGCGGACCTGTTTCTCACATTCACACAGCACTGACGGTTTCTGTGTCTGCTGAAGAAACCTCCACTAGGTGCCACCGTTTGACAGTATTTAAGTTTTATAAGTCTTCATAAGTTTAAGACATAACCGGTGTTACAGCTAAAACAAAGCAAGCATCTAATATTTTATTCCACTTAGATCAAACACACGGGGAGACTAGCAGAACTTCTTTCTTTACGTCTTTCAGAAGAAAAGCCGTTTCTTCTGCTGTGTACGGTCGTAACTGTCAGCATGAAATGTTCCAACGGGACTCACTAATACACTCGCGTGTTTATTACTGACAGGTGTGAACTGTTTGTTGGTTTGTATGGTTGTTTAAATGTTTGTTGTTGTATTCTTGTTCGTAAATGTTACTTTAAAACATAAACACACAGCGTGACCTTTGACACCGACCTGATCTGTCGTAGTGAGTCGATCTTGACGCGGTCGTAGCCTCCGTAGTCGACGTATCTGATCTCCACTTCATTCGTTTCTTTGTAGAAGGTGATGACCTGAGCTCTCCACCACGCTCCTTCCACCGCCGGAGCCGCACAGATCACACCCACTGCACACATGGACGTTCATAATGATGTCATTAGAAATGAGGGTGAGGTGTTACATTAGTCTCAGGTGCAGCAAAGGGTTATTTTAAAACTGTAAATAATGAAACAAACGTTTGTCCTGGTGATTCTTTACGCCCCGTAAGGTGGCACAGAACATTTACACCAACAGGAGCACCTTGAGTATCAGACAGGTGAGATTTTAATTTAAATCGATTACATCTGATCGATTTATGAGGTGATTGAAGACAGCTGTGTAATTACAATGAGAACATTTATCATTGTGTGTGTGTGTGTGTGTGTGTGTGTGTGTGTGTGTGTGTGTGTGTGTGTGTGTGTGTGTGTGTGTGTGTGTGTGTGCGTGTGTGCGTGTGTGCGTGTGTGCGTGTGTGTACCTTCAGCAGGTGAGGGCAGGGCCGGCGTGCCCGGCTGGGAGTAGCAGAGGAACATCTGCTGGTCGAGGCTCCGCAGGGCGTGGTAGGTGGGGTGTGTGTGCTGCTGCACAAAGACGTGACCGGCTGACACGATGTTCACCACGATCACCTCCACCGTCACTCCGCTGGGGAGCAGGAGCTGAGGAGACGAAGAACAGAACAACTTTTACTCCGACAGTGAGGAGTGATCCGTCTGCCCGTCAGGTTCGTCCAAAGAGAGCAGCATCAAAGATAAACTCCGACGGTAACGTTGGACTTTGGGTGACAGGATGTTGGCCGACTGATTTGAGTATAAAAACATTCACATTGAAACTTTTCTGTCAGTAGTTTCATGAGACACATTCAGTAAACAAGAAGGGTGAGGGAGGTCAGGGTCAACAAACAGCAGCACTCTGACTTCACTCCAGATCTGAAGAAGAGGTTCACATGTCTCCTGATTCCTTCAACGCTGCTGAAAACAAACTAAAACAAAAGTTGCTCAACTTTTTATACAGTGAAATGCAACATTATCACACCATGTTGAACTCCTGAAGGAGCTTCGGTTATTTCACAGAAGCGAAATGTCTGCTGTTGTTTTAGCTTCAGTAAAACTATCGATAAATTGACTTCCATCGATTAAGAAAACAAGATACTCGAGCTAAAGTAATTATTGTCTCACAACGATGTTCCAGTTTTGTCTCGGGTTATAAATCAAGCGCGCCTCTTTCCTCTACAAACTAAATTCACCAAAACCAGCGACTGTGATTTTCTTCAGAGTCGAGCAGTCCTGCTCAAAGGAGAACGATCCTGCAGCGTGTGGTGAGCACGTTTCTGATGACACTCCTCGTTCCCGCCCTGTGAACGGCTCGGTTCTGTCTGACTCTGGATCAGCTCTGGCGGCACTTTATAGGATCCAAAGAGGATTCGCTTGTTGAATCAATCAATCAGTATTCCCAAACCACTGAGACTGACTGCTTCTGACATTTGATCACATCTGTGGCTTTCATTCACCTTTTCACCAACAGTGTTTCTCTCCTCTTCTTCATCTTTCAGCAGATAACTGAAACAGTCCTCAGTGTCCCTCAGGAAGCTGCTCTTCCTTAATTACTGATGCATTCTGCAGATCTTTCGTGGGCTTTGTTGGTTTTGGTTTGATGCACAAATGGAAAAAATACTAGTTGCATGGAGGAGTCAGAGAGCTCTCTTACCCAGGAGGTCATAGGAAGTGATGGCAACGTGAGGGGCGGCGGCGGAGGTGCATAAAGGTTCGTCAGGTCCAGATCTTTGAACTTCTTCCCAATCAGGGACAGAGCTTTGTCGACCTGCTGCTGCGTACCTGCACAGAGAGCAAACACCAGTCAGACACCCTGATTCAGTGTGGATCCTGTGAACCAAGCAGGAGAGGATGTGGAGCGGGTGTCAGACTCACCCTCTATGTGACAGATCTGGAACTCCTGAGTATAAGGCAGAGTGGAGATGTAGATCTTCGCACCAGAGTTCTGCTTCAGGAAACTCACGTATCTCCCTTGTTTCCCTATTAACCGCCCGACCAGATGCTGCAACAGGAGGAAGAGACATGTCAACGCGTCTCCCAAACAGCACAAACATTTTAGAACCCCAACGCTGAGAGAAAGGGATCATCGGAGTTTATCCTGTGAATGTTCATCCCTCCAGATATTCTGGTGAATCAAACAGCATCGTGTCTGGGTTTAAATCATCACCTGGAGTCGGGCTGTCATAATACCAGACTTTTACACCTCAGTATGATTCTAGTAAAACAACAACAATACATCTTTAGATCCACGAGACGACAAAGACCTCCATGCACACATAACATCTTTCTGCACACAGGGCTGCTGGAGAAACACTGAACACAAACACCTTTAAAAACGCTGTTATTTTTTCAACTTGAGCAAGTACGAAAATTTAAACTTCACTGTGTCCCCTCGAGGGGCAACAGTCAGGCAGCAGAGAACAGAAACACTTCAGAACAGAGTTTTTGTTGTGAAAACGACAGGAACAAAAACAAGCAGCTGTTTGAGTCTGAAGTCAGTCAGGTGGACGTGTTCGTCCTCTGCACCTGGACTCTGATCTGCTCTACTGCTGGAAATGATTAACTGTTTTACTCTGACCGGTAGGAAGGAAAATGACCTCATCGGAGAGCTGGTGTAATGAGCACATGTCGCACTGATCAGGTGTGATGGCTTTACTCACCTTTGGCACCTCAATTTCCCAGATGATGAGCTCTGAGCTGGAGGAGGCAGCGTGGTTACTCTCACCGACACCCATCGTGCACCCGCTGTCCACCGAGTCCATGCTGTTCACGTCAGAGCCTGCAGAGAGACACGCATCACCTTTACCTGCTACGCATCACCTTTACCTGCTACGCATCACCTTTACCTGCAACTTTTACTGCAACACATCACCTTTACCTGCAACTTTTACTGCAACACATCACCTTTACTTGCAACACATCACCTTCACCTGCAACGCATCACCTTTACCTGCTACGCATCACCTTTACCTGCTACGCATCACCTTTACCTGCAACTTTTACTGCAACACATCACCTTTACCTGCAACTTTTACTGCAACACATCACCTTTACTTGCAACACATCACCTTTACCTGCAACGCATCACCTTTAGCTACAACGCATCACCTTTACCTGCTACGCATCACCTTTACCTGCAACTTTTACTGCAACACATCACTTTTACTGCAACACATCACCTTTACTTGCAACACATCACCTTTAGCTACAACGCATCACCTTTACCTGCTACGCATCACCTTTACCTGCTACGCATCACCTTTACCTGCAACTTTTACTGCAACACATCACCTTTACTTGCAACACATCACCTTTACCTGCAACACGTCACCTTTATCTGCAACACATCACCTTTACCTGCAACACGTCACCTTTATCTGCAACACATCACCTTTACCTGCAACACGTCACCTTTATCTGCAACACGTCACCTTTAGCTACAACGCATCACCTTTACCTGCAACTTTTACTGCAACACATCACCTTCACCTGCAACACATCACCTTCACCTGCAACACATCACCTTCACCACTGAAACCTGCAACCTTTACCTGCAACACGTCAGTGAAACCTGCCTGATCAGTTGCCCCAAAAGAATTTCAAGTTTCCTTTCAGACATTTGCCCCGTCGGCTGTGACGAGTCTCTCACACATTAAAAGGAAAAAGGGGTTTAAAGTGCAGTTAGCATCCTTATCTCTTAGCTTGTTAGCTTGTAGCTGGCTAACGCAGCTTGAGTTGAGCTCAAAACTATGACAAAGCTAATGCTAACTGTAGCTCTGTGTACAGACAGATCTGCTGTCTTCTGCAACTGATGTTTCAGGTTTCTTTGAAATTGTTCATGATGAGACGTCGCTCCTGAGGAGTTCGTTTGAGCCTCACATTTTAAAGACGTTCACATGTTAAACATTAAACATGACTGACAGCTCGCTGAGTTTGAACAAACACTGAGTTCATGCTGAAACTTCATGAGCAAAGCTCTGCTTTGGACTCGTTTGTTTTTCATGATGTTCTTAAACTTCAGTGAGACGGTTCCCTGCAGGAGACGTTTGTGAGCCTTTATTTAATATTAAATCAGTGCTTGTGCCGTACTATAATCTCATCCACAGAACCACAACAAAAGACTGCAAAGATGAGTTTTGTATTTTATCACATTACTTTTATGAATGTTTAAAGATAGCCACCTAGTTCGTCACTAACATAGATGATGTAAAAACATGGCGGACTGAACAGAAGCTCAGTTTGTTCAATTACAGCGTCTCCTATAAACGCTGTTGCACTTCGCCCTGCAACCTTGGACTGTAATCTGCTGCCCTGTCCTTATTATAGTTTATCATTAACCAGCTGACTGTGTGGCGGGGGCAGATCTAGAGGGGTGGCATCAGGGGCAGCAGCTACACTAAAAACAACCCAACCCCCCCAAGCTGCCACGTTTAGGACAAACTGAATCAAAGATATAAATATGAAGAGTGTAGGGCTGGTTGGACATTAACAAGAGCAAAACTCAGATGTCTGAGTGTCAGTGAACGCAGCAGGTGATGCGACAGTCGTCCCTTCATAACGTCACTGCTAACACTACAGTGTAAACGGACAGCTGTCTCACCTCCAGACTGATCCGTCTCCACCTCACTTGCCCCGTGCGCTCCGTTCCTCAGACCCATCCCGTTCAGCCTCTTTATCTCTCCTGCAGCGTCCACCGAGATCTCGTCCCCTTCAGCCAGAACCGTCTCCTCTGTGGTGGACTCCACCTGTGACGGAGGCTGCGAGGCTTCTCTCGCCGACAGGTCCGTCACCTGGATCACGTCCGTGTGGTTGTCGAACACGCTGTTGATCAGGTCCTCGCTGCTGACGCCGTCCTCGGAGTGAAACGTGCTGCAGGCCGAGTCCTCGGCCAGCGCGGCCGCTTCGTCTCCCCTCAGCTTCATGTGGAGCAGGGAGGAGCTCTGTGCAGGCTGGTGCAGCGGCCAGTGTCCTCTCTGTGCACCCTGTTTCTGATGAACTCTGACCTCTACAGGCTCCCACACTGCAGCCGAGGAGCAGCCGTTAGACAGGCCCTGCTCCTCCTTCTCGCTCTGAGAGCCGCTCGTCAGCAGGTGAAGCTGCTGCTGAGCTGTGATTGGCTCCTGTTGGGAACAAAGTCTACCGCTGCGGTCTGTTACATGGCTGCCGGTGACCCCGAGGACCTCCTGGGTGGCTGCAGAGATGACCTCAGTTATGAGTCCAGCTGCCAGTAGCTCCAGATCCGGCTCCTCACTGCTGTACACCTGGACCTCCTCTGTGGTCTCTGACGAGGAGACGGAGGAGTCCTGGACAGCCGTGAGGGCTGTGGAGGCCGGGGAGGGGGAGGGGAAGGTGGGCGTGCTGGTCAGGAGGTGCTGCTGGAAATCCTGCGATGAAGGGGGGGTCTCCAGAGAGTCGGCCTCCGACGGGATCACTCTCTGCACTTTGGCGGGGGTGACGGTACAGACCAGCATCTCTTCCTGTGTGTTTACAGTGCTGTGGTGCTTTGCCACCTCCCCCTCGGGCTCCGGCCTCTCTGCGTCAGAGAGGGGGGAGGAGCTGGAGACTTTGGTAGACTGGGAGGGCAGGATCACCTCCTCGAACGCTGCTGCTGGAGCGGCGTGATCTTTGACGCGGTGCGTCTCCAGCTCTGTCACCGAGCTTCTCTCTGGATCTTTGCGGTCCATCGATGACGCCTGAAGGCCGTCGTCTTCTTCTTTCCCAGGTGACGTCTGAGTGAAGTCGGGAGGTATTCTCCCGATGTGAGGAGCAGCATCCTCAGACCTCTGTGCTGCTTCAGAGGAAACACCCTCATGTTGTGTTCTCTGGGTCCTGACCTGTGCAGGTGTGTGGGCGGGGCTCTCTCTGCCTTTCTCCACCAAACCGTTGCTTCCCTCTGCTGGAGACGTTCTGAGGCCCGTGGCGGTGGGAGCCCCCTCCAGACTGTCATGGCTGATGAGCCGCTCTTTCTTCCGTGAGATGTACCACCACCAGCCGATCAGTGCGAGGACTCCGGGCAGCGTGTAGGGGACGACAGAGCGAAACCTCAGCGGCATTTCCTCAGGACGCTAACAGCTACACCTGGAAGGTACAAAAACACACGAAAAACTCCATCAGATGAGGGACAGTCCACTTTCACACACCTGTGAAAACGGGTCGATTCAAGGATTCACGTCACCTTTAATTTTCACACACTAACTGAGTGTTCGTTGGTTTAAATGATCAACCTGCACACAGAGCTGGTACACATCCGTGTCTCCCTCTCAGTCATAACTAATGATCCACAGGTGTGTGTTGGTGTCTCTGTGTTTTCTTATTTTGCGGCTTTATTTAAAAAAAACTAAAAGGTGACAGCTCTGTCCTCTCCTGTGTTTCTGCAACCGAACCTCGGGGTTTCCTTGTTCCTCTCTCTCCTCATCCGTCGATAAAACACCTCTTCCAAATACCTGTGTATTAAATGTCCTCTTCTTTGCACGCATCAAACACAGGATCAAAAAGGAGATTGAGCTTTCTATAAATTGATACCTAATCCACAAAATATTTCATGACTATGCCAACAACACTCCCCTGCAGGAAGACATTTGTCCTTGCCACCTGAGCTTCCTGTTGAAAAAACACTAAATGCTGTAGTAACAGTGTTTATCTGAGATCAATTTAAACAGGACCATGTAAAAAAAAAACAAAAAACTGCCATTCTGAACACGCCTGTGGTCGTCACGCTGCTTTGTTCTTGTACGTTAGCTAAACAAAATGACGACACATGACGCCTCCAGGACAGGAGGCTCCTTAGCTTCCTGTCAGGCATCGCTACAAGAGTTTGTGTTTTAGATCGATGAACAGAACTGGGGAAAAAACAGACCCCTCCTTTTGCAGACGCCTGCAGGAGGACCTCCTCCAAAGAGTGAAACTTGAGGTTCCTTTTCTGAACTACAAACCCTTCGACCTCAAAGCATAACAAACAACTTATCAATTAAAATGAGCAGCAACACAGACGGGCTGAAGGAGTTAACAATGATCAGCTTATATCAAGGAAACCAGTGTGGAACAGCCCCGTGCTGCAGGCAGAGTGTCAGCGAGGTGACTCCCTGTGTGTTAAAAAAAGGCTGTGTGCACATGCCTTTCCTTAACAGACCTGCACAGGCATGCATCACATGAGACGCGACTCAATCACAACCTGCCATGCTGCCTGGCTTCATATATGTACATCTGTGTGTGTGTGTGTGTGTGTGTGTGTGTGTGTGTGTGTGTGTGTGTGTGTGTGTGTGAGTGTGTGAGTGTGTGTGTGTGTGTGTCAGAGAGGTAGCACCACTGAACCTGGACTTTTGACCTCTTAGGCCTCTGCCACTCCCACCTGCTCGATGTAATCAGCGGCTGTCGCTCGGCGGTACAGTGCTGGGATTATTTTCAACACTGAGAACAAACAGACTGTATACAAGCAGAGGAGTTAATGCAGACGTCACTTAAACTTGAGTTTATGGTCTCAGTCTCTAGTTTCAAGTCTTCTTCAACACAGCGTGATGCTCATTTAGTCACTGATGCTCCCATTGAGAGTCACACAGACCAGGAAGAGGGCGGGGTTAGGGCGGGGCTACCTGTGAGTGACAGGTCTCTTCCTCTGTGAACTGAAAAATGTCTTGTTTAGCTGTTCTAAAAGTTGTTCTTAAAGACACAGTGCACAGTTCATTTCTTCGGTGCGTACATTAAATATTTAATATTACAGCTACTATGAATGACAGATGCTTCTGGCAAACCAAGCTAGCATTAGCTGATAACTTGTTGGCTAACCCCTCGCTCCTCTCCAGCCTCTGACCCAAACATCTTCTGGCTCCAAACAACAACATGGTGACTACAAAATCTCAAGGCTCCAAAACAGATATCGAAGTGGCTTCATCCCTTCTTATATACAGTCTATGGTAAAATGTGAAGAGCTGCTGCAGAAATAATTGGTTCTTGTATGTTTTACATGAATGTGAGATTATCCCTGGTAACGTTTCATTTCAAGCTGTTGTATAAACGTTCCTGGAAACACGTCTGCATTCAAACATCTTCAGGAGGCAAACACATGAATGTGCCGAGGCTGCAAAGCCACGAAGACTCATTACTGAAGAGGTGTGAAAGACTACACCGGCCTCACATCAGGCTGATAACACGGAGGACTGAACCGACATTTACAGGAGGATAAAAACACTGAACTATTCAAATGGCTGAAATTACAACCTGTTTGACTTCTTTAAACTGAACATAATTCTGTCACCTCTGTGATATTTGGCAGCTCCCTCTGTGTGATTATAGCGTCGTGTTACTGCAGAACTACTGTTACAGGTCTGTCAGGAGGAACAACCAGCGTCAGCAGCTAAACATAGCTCCTATATTTAAGTTTATTTTACATAAGAGCCGAGACTATTAATGGTCGAGTTGATTGAAATAAATTAGTAGCCAACTGTTTTGGTTTCATTCATTTTCAAGCAAAAATGTCAAAATAATCGCTGGTTCCATCTTTGTGTAATCGGCTGCTTTTCTTTGTTATTTATGATCCTGTAGATTATTTTGTCTCCGGGCTCCGAGCTTGATGCTACATCAGACTGCTTGTTCGTCAAGAGCAAATTAGCATCGAAGGTTTAATTCAGATTAATTTTAGTGTCCAACTGAGATAACGGAAACATCCTGTCCTGTCCTTTTGAAAGTATTCAACCGACGCTGCTCCTCTCAAACGGACGAACCTGCCGGGCCTAACCTACGGTGCAGGACTCCATCCGACCGTCAGGGAGAGGAGCGAGCATTGATTTGATCGAACTACTTTTATCTGCCTCGGTTTAAAAACCTTGTTAGCATTAGCTTGTTGGAGTCAAGCAGGTTAACCCTTTGATGGCTAATTACAGGCCTGCAGCAGCCACAAACTCAGAACCGTTTCCTTTTTATTTTCAGCAGAACTTTAGATTTTTTGATTGCTGTTCGGATGTAAAGAGAATTTCAAACTATTTTATATACTATGTGTTTATTGTGACGCCTAACAACATCAGGAAAAGGGGCTAATTCTGCAACATTTACATCGTTTAATAGTTGCGTTTTGTTCCTTTGCACAATAAATAAATTACAATCATAGGACCACAGAAATCTTCAGTTATTAGACAAACTAATATTGTTTTCTGTAACCCAGCTAAAGACAGGTAATCGTTGCTCAAAGCCGCAGGGTTCATGAGATCTGATGTTCCATGAATCAAACGAGCACGGACACACTCATAATGTGGACTTGGTCATTTGTTTTCTTAGATGTCGAAGTGTCCTTGAACGCACCAACAGGGAGATTTTAGTCGCTGCTGGTCCACCTGTTGATCCCAGAAGAAAAAAGTGATGCAGACACGAAGGACGAGCGACACCTTAAAAGTTTCGGGATCACTCCTGTGCTGGATAATTGAAGCTTATACACTTTTAAAAAGCAAAGCTACAACACGTAGGTAACTTGAGAATTAAGTAAATGTGTCCTCATTCAACGTCGCTGCTCCGCCTTTATTCAAACAATCCAGACTGAATTTGATCATTGTGCTGCACTGACAGGTTTCATGGCACATTAAATTAGACGAGACTGATTCAAGTCGAGTCGTTTGTGCACTAAACTTACAGTATTATCTTAATATTCTGTGTTACTGCAGTTTTGAAAAGGACAATATATCAAAGAAGAAAAGGAGGAGGAGAAAGTGTTCACAGAAGATCTGAGATGAAAAGTTATGACTGGATAAAGTCAAAATGTCAAACAGACAAGAAATGGCTTTAAAATCATGCCAATAATTCAGCTGTGAAAAATATTTAAATCACCATGCAAACTGATAAATAGATCAGGCTCAGCTTTACATTACAAGAAACTAACTTTTTAAACTTTGACATGAACACCAGCAACCAAATCAAAGCTGTTTAAATAAGCAAAGGCTGCTTTTAAAGTAGAGTACACCTGGTAAACCTGTCGTCCTGGAGTTCATCCATTAATAAGAAAGAAGTGGTCTTAACTCCCCAGATTTAGTACACCTAATGTGTGGAGATATTAAAAATGCATTCACTGTTTAATATCAAATCAACACCTGGAAATCTTTACACAAGTGCACAAAAGCTAAAAACAGGTGTGCCTGTACACACGTTTCTCTGAAATGGTGGCACACACCAGTACATTCACCTTGGACAAGGTTACAATAGAAGAAACAAGCAGTCAAACAAACGTGGATCCCTCCTCACAGGTTAGACTGAAGCTGACTGGTGTTTATCTTGACCTTAAAGTCCACATTCAGACTGTGACCTTGGCGTTCAGATATCAGGGGAGTGGCCGGGCTGTATTTACATGTTACAAATCTTAAAGCGTGGTTACTACAGGCAGCATAAGCAGCTTTCATAAAACAGCACTCTCTCACAGCACACACACTCACACGCGATTATTACGGGTGATATGTTACAGGTGTGGGAACTTCATAAAAGCCGAATTGTAAAGTTGCCCTCATCGCAGCACAGTAACGTGAATTTTATTGGTAGAGACGGTATGGACTGTGTGCCATGCATCGGTAGCTCAAATTGTATTTTTTTTCAACGCAGTCTGGCTTAAATAGGACCGATCGTTACTGTGGCTTCTCTGCTGCATTAAGTTTGAACTACAGCTAAGAAGGGTTAGTGTTAGCTACAATAGGCTAGCATTTCTATTGAGAGAACAAGAGCCTAAATAAAATCATATTACATTTTACAAACACATGACATGATCACAGGTTGACTTACCGGGTTGTCTAAGGCGCTGCAATAGGCGAGGGTCATAACGCCAACTTTCAGCGACGACTTAACGTAGCCTAAGCCAGACCATCTCCACTAGCGACGTGCTAATAATACCTACAATGTGACTCCATGGTGCTCATGATAAATAATCCCGTTGGCCTCGTCTCGTGCCCAACATCAGCTAAAACCCCCGTCGATCATTCCATCACAACACAGACAGGCTAACGGACGTAGCTAGCTAGCTAGCTAACAAACAAAGATCACAAAATGAAACTTACAATTATTATCGTTTTATGTTCCACCATATTATAGGTAACCCTAACCCAAGATCACAATATCGAAACTAGTTTCTAATACGTTACGTCTCTTTCAACCTTTGGATGCCTTACTACACTGCTGCAGAATGGTATCCCTCTGTGAAGTAAGTGCGATAAGTTAGCAACCAAGGAGATCAAGTTACAGAAACTTGGTTAATATGTGCTCCCTTGTGTCAGATTTTAATGCCGAGTTTATCCGAAAACACTGTATATCTACATATGAACGTAACTCCAGAATAAAAAGGCACAGTGTTTAGCCAGTACAATAGAAAATATTAATTGGCAGATATATACATGAAGCTTGGCGTAGCACTGGCCTGAATGATAATCGGCCGGTATCAGACGTGGTTGTGACATACCCTGCATTCAGGTGGTGTCGGCATAATCGGAAAAATTAGTTTCCTAGTGGGGAAATTCGCGTGAATGCCACCTCAATTCGGAGCAACACATTTTAAAGTTAACACATTTTGTTAACAAATTTAGTTGAATCGTCTAAACGTTTGTATTCATCCACGTACTGCATGTCATTACTGGGTTCCTTTAAATATATAATATAGCATAAGGCAGAAACTGTTAGTTGTTGGACAAATGGAATGACCTCGGTTTGTTTTGAGTAATAAAATACGTATTTGTAACGGCCACGTTGTTTCCATATTACGACTAAAACCTTGTAAACACCTTGTTAGTCGGAAGAACGACTTTCAAACTCAGAAAATGTGACCATCCGAGGAGCACGTGAATGCAGCATAACGCATGGCTAGTTAGGAGGCCGCAGTGCACGATACAGTGCATGAAGTTAGCAAGCTAGCCCAGCACATTGGTTATAATGCTAAAAAATGTATTATTATAAATATGTATTGACAAGTCAGGGCAGCTAATCGCACAGTCCGCTCACTGCACTCACTATTTGTGTCCTAATACCATGACCGTGCAGGTTACATAATTAAACCTCCGTTTTTAAAGCCACTTTGTATTTCACAGACAGACCATCATGTTAGGCCACCTCATAATAGCAATGCATCACACAGCTATGAACGCAACAACACGGACCAATGAGGGCCTGTGCCGGACTGACGCAGGGTTAAAGGACATTTTGAGCCAAAGAGAGCTGCTGTCCTACATGGGCCGCAGACCTTCACGTTAGCCTGCTAGCCGGCCTGAACACAATCATAGCACACTGCTTTCTTCCTGCTGACAAACCGCGAGCATGTGTTCCATTCAACACACATGGTGCGGTTGTTAGACAGAGCACCGACACTGATGGAGGGGAAGAATTGGGCTAATCTAAGTTACACAACAGGGAGAGGAGCTAGCCGGAGTGTGTAAAGATGAGTAGGCTAGTTGTTCAATGACATGGGATTACTGCACTCAGTCTGTGACACAGTAATCTATAGACAGTCTGCAGAGACGCGTGTAAATGTCAATGAATGGTTTTTACACACTGTGCGCGTGTTCCAGCCTTGTGTGAGGTTTTGAACTAAGTCACGCTGTGTGAACATGATGTAGATGCTATCGGCGTGCACAGTCTGTACTTTCAGTTGCGAAATGCGCTCTTTCCTCTCTTATAGGTTACTTACAGTATTTTAGGGTCCTCGGTGCCGCCACGATGAGAGCAGTACTGATAATGTGAGATTTCTTTAAACGTGTCCCTGTGGAAAGTCAGTCTCTCCTCCCCACGTGTTGACCGACTAGCACCAGTCTAAAAAAAACACAGACTAAACAGCTGGTAAAGTCTCGCGAGAGTCAGACGCTCGGGCCGCCTGAAGTCTCGCGTCATCTGAGAATGCAGTAAAGGTATATTTCAGACATGCACCCCTTTAGGGTGATCTGATGGCAGTTAAACCAGTTGTTCTCCAGTTGGACCTGGACATTAAGTCAAATTTTACTGAAAATTCACAAGTGTGAAAGAGAGTCCGTCTGAAAGGCCGCAGCAGGACAAGGTTAAAGGGACACACACAGGGCTACCTGTGATTGACAAGGTGCTACATCAGCAGCCTTAAAAACATGTCTTCAGTGTTTGGTTGTACTAAAAGTCACTGAGGAGTCGGCTTATTAGATTTTTCTCTAAGTACATTGTTAAAAGCTAGTTTTATGTTACCACAAATAGCATCACAATAAATATTATAATTACAGTTAATTAAAGATGCAGTTGTCAAACATAGCTAGCACTATGGTAGCTGATAACTTAGCATTTGCAAACAGCCTACTCCTCTCCAGGTCCACCCTCTCGTTCATTGTCATGTTTTGTAAAATATTGTTGGTCACTGCTCATCAAACAGACTGGAATTAATTCTGATCACTCGATATGACCTACAAAAGCAAACCAGATCATCACAGACAAGATTGATTATTTCTATATAGTTATTTTTAATGCCTGAAACTGCAGGACAAAATCAGCAAAGAGATGAGAGGTACGGCTTTGTCCACAGGGGGCGCCAAAATCACAGGAGCTTTGATCGTCGCCTCTTCTATACTATATAGTGGTAGTTTGGAAACAACATCTGTGACTGTTAAAAAGTATGAGTATGGTATTAATATGGCAGTATATATAGTATTATACATTAATTCAAAACTTAATCTGTCAGGCAGAGATCATATTTAATCAGAAGAAAGTGGTAAATATCTAATATGAGAATCATTCAAATACATTTTTACTACGCAAGTTTTGTTAAAAGGAAAATTTGTGGGTTGGCAAGTCTGTTGTTGTTTTAAGGGTTGGTGGGACGCTGGTTGTTTCCTGGACTGGTGGGCACCTGGTTGTCCTGATGGTTGGTTTGTGGGTTCGTGGGCTGCTGGTTGTTGTAAGAGGTATTTTTTGGGTTGGCAGGCTGCTGGTTTTGACCTGGGCTGGTGGGCACATCGTGGCTGTGAGGGGTCTTCTGCTGGTTGGTGGGATGCCCGTTGTGACCTGGGCTGGTGGGCACATCGTGGCTGTGAGGGGTCTTCTGCTGGTTGGTGGGATGCCCGTTGTGACCTGGGCTGGTGGGCACAACGTGGCTGTGAGGGGTCTTCTGCTGGTTGGTGGGATGCCCGTTGTGACCTGAGCTGGTGGGCACATCGTGACTGTGAGGGGTCTTCTGCTGGTTGGTGGGATGCCCGTTGTGACCTGAGCTGGTGGGCACAACGTGGCTGTGAGGGGTCTTCTGCTGGTTGGTGGGATGCCCGTTGTGACCTGGGCTGGTGGGCACAACGTGGCTGTGAGGGGTCTTCTGCTGGTTGGTGGGATGCCCGTTGTGACCTGAGCTGGTGGGCACATCGTGGCTGTGAGGGGTCTTCTGCTGGTTGGTGGGATGCCCGTTGTGACCTGGGCTGGTGGGCACAACGTGGCTGTGAGGGGTCTTCTGCTGGTTGGTGGGATGCCCGTTGTGACCTGAGCTGGTGGGCACATCGTGGCTGTGAGGGGTCTTCTGCTGGTTGGTGGGATGCCCGTTGTGACCTGAGCTGGTGGGCACATCGTGGCTCTGAGGGGTCTTCTGCTGGTTGGTGGGATGCCCGTTGTGACCTGGGCTGGTGGGCACATCGTGGCTCTGAGGGGTCTTCTGCTGGTTGGTGGGATGCCCGTTGTGACCTGGGCTGGTGGGCACATCGTGGCTCTGAGGGGTCTTCTGCTGGTTGGTGGGATGCCCGTTGTGACCTGGGCTGGTGGGCACATCGTGGCTCTGAGGGGTCTTCTGCTGGTTGGTGGGATGCCCGTTGTGACCTGGGCTGGTGGGCACATCGTGGCTCTGAGGGGTCTTCTGCTGGTTGGTGGGATGCCCGTTGTGACCTGGGCTGGTGGGCACATCGTGGCTCTGAGGGGTCTTCTGCTGGTTGGTGGGATGCCCGTTGTGACCTGGGCTGGTGGGCACATCGTGGCTCTGAGGGGTCTTCTGCTGGTTGGTGGGATGCCCGTTGTGACCTGGGCTGGTGGGCACATCGTGGCTCTGAGGGGTCTTCTGCTGGTTGTTGTGTTGGTTGGCCAGTTGTTGTTCTGAGGGTTGTTTTGTGGGTCGGTGGGCTGCTGGTTGTTTGGTTCTGGATTGGTAAGCTCTTGGTTGTTTCCTGATTTGCTGCTCAGGTAGGATGACCTCTGATAGCTTCCTGATGAACAAAACATCATCCTCAGTAGAGTCAGTAGTAGAGAATGTTTCGATCATGATCATTGAGATGTCTTACTTACAATCAGGACCGATATCAAGGCAATACTTAACTGTTGGAGAAATTGTCAAAGTAAACTATTATACGACGTAATAATGATTGAATGTCACCACAGCAAATAATTTATACAGAATTAAGAATAGAATACATTACCCATTTGATCATTGTTGCAGATGATGTTGGACCTTTTTACCCTGCAAGAAGGAATGATTCTATTGTTACTAATGAGTGTTAACACCATGCAGAGATATGAAAGCATGAGTCTGGTTCTGCTCGAGGTTTCTGCCTGTTAAAGGAAGTTTTTCTGCCAATGTGCCGAATGTTGCTGCTCATGGTGATTCATGTTGGGCCTCTCTTTAAATAATAAACAAAGAGTCGGTCTAGACCTGCTCTGTTTGTAAAGTGTCTCGAGATAACTCTGGTTATGATTTGGCGCTATACAAATAAAATTTGATTTTGAATTTGATTGATTGATTGATATGAAAGTGCATAAATGAAAACCTTTGACTAATCGTGTAAACAGATACGTCTTTATGCATGCAGCCCAAACAACACGACATGCACCCTTAGAACTCAGATAACTAAAACTTAAATATGTCCGATGTAATTCTGAAAACAGTCCCTAACTTGATCGTGTTCCTAAGAAGCAATCACTGAAATAATTCTTTTTTTTAAAGAATAAAATGCTAAATAAATTTTACATTAAAGAGACATCAAAGAGAAAAACACTCACCGAAAGTTAAAGGTGCCGTTGGATCAGAAACTGTCTCTCTGTCCAAACAGGAAACAGTTTTTCAATTGAACACCTGATGGTTGGAAGGTTTGGTTTCAGTAAACACCCACACTCACTAGAAACTGTGTCACAGCACACACCCAATGTGTAATGATTATAATTGTATCAGTCAATTGCAACCAAAGAGGGAAAGCATTAAGTGCCACGTCTATAGTTACTACACCACCTTTTCAAGCCGTGCTGGCGTCTTCAACCGCAGCTTCCTGTTTCCTCACAGTTCTGGTCCGAGTTGTTCACAAAATTCAACCCGGATCAGAATTATCCTGATTTGAAATCCCATGTTTTGCTCTCCATGACCAGCTGATCCATTTCATTTTAATTCTGTTGTTTCAAAGCAAGATTAAATAAGATGACCCTGATCCCAAACACACGTTTTTAAGCCTGAATCCTTCCCTCTGCTGGGAGTTATCACATCCTGCTCCATCCTAGCTTTGAACAGCAAAGTGGAGGTTTTAACTAAATAAAAAAACTGGATTTACAGTTTTTCTTTAGAACAACCCATTCTCAAGATTTGATCCAGCCTCTAGCCTTAATCTGATCTGATTTCTTTTGAACACCTGGGCCGCGAGTTTAGGTTTGTGCTGCTTTGTCTGTGAAGGTTCTCAGTCATCCAGGTCATGGTACTTCTGAGCTTAATCCAAAAGGCAGCTGGACTTGGTTGAAGTTCTTGAAGACGTTTCACCTCTCATCAGAAAGGCTTCTTCAGTTTGAGCCGCTTTGTTGTAACTAGAGCTGCACAGTTAATCATTAATCCTGATCATGATTCTTCCCACGATTAAATCAACATGACTGATTTTCCAGGGCAAACTTTTAAAGTGAGTGAGGCATGTGAAAGAACGAGAGAAAGAAGGAAGAGACTTCACGTTGAAAACATCACTTACGAATGAACAGGACAACATGAGCAAAGAGATCAGAGGCACGGCTTCGTCCACAGGGGGCGCCACAATCTACACAAACTAAAAGTTCCTCACAAGAGCTTTAGTTCAATTTAAAATGAAGGCGACGCTTTTTTCGCTCACAATCAAGCGACCTATATTTATAGGTCTATTTATACGATGATATCGAGTCCAGTACAAAAGCAATTAAAAGACAACAAAGCGCTGAAAGAACCAGACTGACGACATCATGGATGTGTTTAAACGCCTGCAGGGATGAAACAGCTCGTCAGATTAGCACTGTGTTCTTCTTCTGCAGTTTGTAATCTGGAGATCATTATAGATTATTTTTTCAACACGATGACGTCAGAACATGTGACTTGTGTCAGGTCTCACTTTGTTCCTGTCGTGAAACCAGTTTCTTATATTTCTTTATTTTCTTTACTTTTCAGTTTCTTCAGACGCAGCGACTGTTTTTAAAGATAAACTCTCTTCTGTCCTTTTTAACCGATTTTTCAAAGTGAATCAAATAAAAGCTTCATCATTAAAACCAGTTCATTATTATCTGACGCAAAACTTTAGATTCAGCCGTCGATCTACGTTTAAAGACTCATTTACGGTCACGATCTGTCTAGTGAAGGACTCGGTGCGGACGAGAGGCTGGAATGAGTTCCCTCTGCGGGGTACCCGGGCTCAGCCTCAGAGACAGAGCCGCTGCTCCTTCAGGTCCTAACCCCTCCCCTCCCTCTGGTCTGTGTGACTCTCAATGGGAGCATCAGTGACTAAATGAACATCACGCTGTGTTGAAGAAGACTTGAAACTAGAGACTGAGACCATAAACTCATGAGGAACATGTTTACTGAGGGAATACATCAGGAGAGGAGGAGGACCGTGTTCTCAGACTTTGCCCCCTGCTGGACATGAGAGAGAATGCAGGTTTTCTGCTGTTCAGCGTAAGTGTGCCGCTACCTGACCTGTTTCAAACATAACTCACCTTATAAAGAAAAGTCTGGTTCCTGTCATCACACAGCGACATGGTGGAGAGCAAAACATTTTATTACTAACACTGGAATAGTTCAATTTGTATATTATTATACAGAAACTAACTGCTTTACAAAAACAAAATGATACAATATCACATGTATGTACAGTGTAGTAAATATACCATCTCAAATTGTACACAAAGTATTTACAATTGTCACACATACTGCATTAAAAACAGAACTCAGGACTAGTACTCTACAGACGTTGGATTTTGCATAACATCAAATAAAACATGCCACATTATGAGGTTTCATCTTTACAAACCCATGACTGTTTTTAAATTAGTGCAAGTCAACCACTTGTTTCAGAGGTTATGGATACACAATCCTTATTATTCCATTCACACACACGTCAAAGTAAAAACCTGGAACCACTTCTGCTCACAGTCCTGCTCACACACGTCCTGGTTGTGTTTGGTTGCAGGAGCACGCTCTGATTCTATGACTCGGGGTTTATGGACGCTCATTAATGATCAGGGAGTGCAGCTTTAAGATGAGTTACAGTGAATAGATCTGATTCATGTACCTCCACAGAAATCCTCCCACACTGACCTTTGACCCCAACATCCTGTCGGTTACAAACGTGACGTGAACGTAGAAAAGGTGACGACGCTCCGGAGCCAGGGTTCAACTATGTACATGTTCAGACTTCTGTTAACAGTCGTCACGTTCACTTTACACCACAGACTGTATTAAAGATGGCCGACGTGAAGCCAAACCCTCTCTGTCGCCCCCTGCTGACTGGCTGCAGTATAGCTCATAAGCCCCGCCTCCTCCATGTTAACAGATGGAACATGAGTCAAACTATAAAATCAAAATACACGTCAAATACATTTTTCTCAAACATGGTTTCTGTCATTATAGTTAGTTCTTATCAGGCTGATTTATGTCCAAAGTGTTGTTTTTGATTTGATGCTAAAAAGGGGGTGTGGCCTCATGATTGACAGCTCTGTTGACAAATGGGGCTCCTGCAGCGTTCTGTTCCCGAGTAGCAGAGTAGAGGAGGAACGGAGAGAGGAGACGTAACTAACACTAACACTACAGTCATTGAACTTTCCATCAGCGTGAATATCTGCTTCAGACCGACACAAGAAGCTGTTCTGCTGCAGACTGAGCCCACCTGAGGGCTCCAATACGCCAAGGACACCTGAGGGCTCCAACACGCCAAGGACACCTGAGGGCTCCAACACGCCAAGGACACCTGAGGGCTCCAACACGCCAAGGACACAAGGGAAAGGTGTGTGTCGGGGAGAGGAAGGGGCAGGGTGTCAATACTGCGGGGGGACACAAGAGGAGGAGACACGTCGGCCATCTTTATGTACGGTCAATGGTCGGACCAAAACCAAAAGAAGCAAAGCGATGATTTAAACAGAAGTGACGTTCCTCTGAACACCCTGTTTGCGTCCTGTTGCTTTAACACAACTCTCTGCTGGTCTCTGACATCGCCCACCAAGCCGAGGAAACATGTTGCTCACCGTGTTTTATTAAAACAACAAACAAAGCTGAACCGCAGTTTGGAAACCTGACATCAGATGCACGTTTCAAACTGGGTGCTGAGTGGACTCTAACCAGCTCTCTGACTGAGCGTTTGTTTCTCTACGAAGCAGAAAATCTGATGAGGGGCATCTCATCTCAATCTTGTGAAAGAGCTAAAAACACGTCTCCTAAAGGCAGCTACAGCTACACGACCAACGCAGAGGGAACTGATGTTTCCAGAAGGTGACAGTTGAGCAGCAGATGTGTGGAGACGCTGTGCACGCTTAATCAAACAGGAAGTCAGTTATGAGACAGAACTCGACTGGTGCCGTGCACAGACGTTCAGGCAGGAGAGAAGAGGATCAGCACAGGCTCGTTCACACCTGCTGTTTAGTGTTTTAGATCCGTCAGTGTCAGATCAACCTGCAGCTGGAGGTTCAAACAGAGCTGACCTGCGACGGACTGAAGACGTGACCGGCTCAAACCTTTTCTTCGTCCTCTGCTGCAGACAGAAACACACAGCGACACGTCCCTCGAGCTTGTTTCAGCTCTGATGTAGTGAAACATATTTCATGTACATGTGAAGCAGCAGCTGCCTGAAGGAGAAACACTCGCCTCTCTCAGACTTGGGGAAGTCATGCGGAGCAGGCGTCTTTCAGAGCGCCTCTGTGTCAACAACAACCTGAAGAACTAGAAGTGACGCTCTTAGAGGAAAGATCTGTGTCATGGATCTCTGACAGCGCGAGCAGCATCAGGACCGTCTGCAGGTGCATGCTGGGAGATGAGACACCCGACGCAGACACAACAAACAGCTGATGTGGACCTGAACTCTGTCCGACCTCAGACTGAACATCAGCAGCTACAGGAAGCAGAAAAGGTCACATTGTGTTTAAACCGTAATGAAGGTCGTCAGTCGTTAATGCAGTCGCTCTGTGTGTTGGAGCTGCTCCTACACACCGTCCGCTCCGTGTCTGGCTGGTTTCGAAACGTTTTTAAGGCTGATTGATGTTCTGGACACGCTCAGTGTGAAACAAAGGTTTAAACTACGTCTCTGTCTTTGATGCTCCGGACAAAATAAAACCAGCACGGACGAGGAACGGCTCGAGGTCAAAATCTCAAAGATGTCAGTTTTCTTCTCTTTGACGCCACCTGTGGTCACAAGTGGTAACTGCAGGCGTGTTTCGGCTCTCGCTGACGGATGTCTTCGTCTTCATCTGAACGTTGAGTTTGCTTTAGATTTACTCTTCTTGTCTGCAGTCATACAGCTCGTCTCTCTGGACGACCAAGCGCTGCTGAGGGACGAGCGTTCATGAAACCAAACAGTGAACAGTGAACACGCTGCACCAGCTTTAGTTTGACCACAGGCAGAAAGTAAACTGCTTCGGATTCTAACTTTCAGGTTTCAGGTCGATGTGAGCAGAACCGAACGTGCTCGGAGCCTCCGTCAGGATTTAGTTTCATAAATAACGTTCAGTTAAAACGCCTGAAAGCTGCACAGCGCCTCCTTCAGGGGGAGCTTTCCTTCACGGGTGAACCCGAGGAGGTTGCAGCTGCAGCTCAGTGGTGCAGGCGGTCGATCAGAGCTGGAATCAGGAGTGGGCTTCCTGGCGTCGCCCCGGGCTGACAGACGGAGGTGGAGAGCTGAGGATTATTGCCTACGTCACACTTTTCCTCGTCACTGTGTAAACTCATTAAAACTCGCGGCTTCAGACTGAAAAAAGAACTAAACTAAAAGTGGAGACAGAAACGGAGAGCGTGGAGCTATGTACACGGCTGCTGTGTCCCTCGTGCTCTGCATGTCGACACATGAACACAAGAAGAAGAAGTGTGGCTCTATCTAGCTGTACAGGATAAATACTCTCAGGCAACAGGGTATACGGATGATTGTATATCTGACGATCATTGGAGGCCGCGGGGGAGGCAGCTCGTGTCGGACTCGTGGTGATATGAACGGCTCGCCTCCATAATTAGTACCTGTTCTTTGTCCCAGCAAGGTTCACCTTTACAAATTGTACACATTGAAAAACCCTGACAAGGCACACCATGGAGAGAACGGCAACATCGAATCAGCACTACGGACTAGTTATACATAATCTGTCTATGTAAAATATGTACAGGGCCCGGGGGGAGGGGCTCACACGTCCCAGCAGGCCACGCCCCCTCTCTGCTGCTGTCATTGGTCCGTCGGGCTGACACAGGAGTGTTTAAGGAAGGCCTTATGTCAGTGTTTGAGCTGCAGAGCCTCCACGTCTGTTTGTGTCCCTCAGTGTGACCTTCATCCTCCAGCAGCTCAACGTCCGTGAAGAAGAGCTCACACGCGACCTCCAGAGCCAACAGAAGAACTCCTCGACCTCCAGACAACAGAAGAAGAACTCCTCGACCTCCAGACAACAGAAGAAGAACTCCTCGAGCAGCGCCGTCTCAAAGGAAAGCAGCACAAAATTCAAGTCTGCCCTTTCCCGTATTCCTCCTCGATGCAAAACTCACTCCTGCCAGAGCAACGACCGTGAAGAAGAAGGAGAAGAAGAAGAGGAGGCAATAAAAGGTAAAGGTGGAGTGCAGCATGAGGCCTGGCAGGCTGGGGGAGGGGCTTAGGAGGAGGACGAGGAGGGTGCTTTTCTCCGGCCGATCAGACGATCTTCTTGATGCTCGGTCTCTTGAAGCTGCCGGCGCTGCGCTGCTTCTGCACCTGACTGGCTGAGCCGTGGCGCGTGCGCCCCCCGCTGGACAGAGCGGAGCTGGGGGAGAGCTGCACGTTCTCCTTATCCACACCTGCAGAACACAGAACACAGAACACGGCGGGTTAGAAGGCATGTGAGGAAGCTCAAAGTTTAAAAGAATCAAAAACTTCTTGTGACCTTTGATAAATGTGATATTGATAATCAATAACAAGAATGAAAACAATGAATGTATATTAAAGACACAAAGACACAAAGATTCTTCAACGCTGTGTGTCTGCAGAGGCGGAGCCTGCAGGGCCGGAGCCTGCAGAGGCGGAGCCTGCAGGGCCGGAGGCTGCAGATTCAGGACCGCATTCCTCGGACCCTCGTGTTTTTGCAACAGCGCCACCTACTGGACGACTGTTAAAACAACTAATGCCGTTTTCTGCCCAAATAACACAAACAACTTCGAGTTTTAAAGGTTTATTACACCCAAATAGTAATTCTTAACTAAACTAACAACAGTTTAAAGTTTTATAAATGTAAATATAACTCACAGATTCTTGAGATGTTGAAATAGAATCTTTATTAAAGCACAAAAACAGAACAAACAATGAAAACATTTCTCTCAACAGAAAAATAAAACATGCTGTGTAACTAAGATAACAGACACACTGAGCATGACAGGTGCTCACTGAAGACGTCAGGTGTTCTTCTCTGTCATCCAACAAACAGGCCGAGAGAAGAGACGCAGAGACCGAGAGGAGGGAACAGAGAGAACATGTTATTGATGTCGGACTTTTCCAGAACCAGATTCAGTTCAGACGGTGAAGCAGCTAACAGCACTACCTGTTTCATGCTTTCCCTTCCTGCCTACAACATTCCTCCACTTCTCTAGAACAGTAAACAGACAACATGATCAATGCTGGGATAACAGAAATATCAGTAACACTTAAAAAAATTCCTACTTCTTAATTAAACTTACAGTGGTAGATAGCTTATTAAGACTGTATCGTTCATTTCATATAATGTAACCACTTCATACGGGCCGAGCTGTACAGTAAATGACACGACAAGGTGTCGACCTGCAGGCTGATAAATCCTGTTAAAAATCAACAGTCTGCTAACACTAGCCGTGGTGTAAACAGACAGGAAGCTGCTTGATGAGGACATTTAAACCTCACTCAAATAATTACACATTAATACAATAAAAACGCTTCAATGAAAACATGTTTTTCCCACATCAGCCACACTGCCGCTTTCATCCTCTTTAAGTTTATTAAACTAACGAATACCCCGACCCCACCACACGGCTCGTTTCCAACAGGCTATCATGAGCTATCAGGTGAGTGTAGCTCCTTTCAGACTAATCATAGCAGTAAATATAAACGTATCACACAGAACGGTTTCATGATATTAAACAAATCATTTGATGAACATTCAATACTCACGCTCCGGTCGTCGGCCATGTTGTTGATAAAATGCTTCTTTAGCTGCACTAGGTGGCGCTGTCACAAACAGCCAGGGTCCTAGAAATGCGGTCCTGAATCTGCAGCCTCCGGCTCTGCAGACGCACGCTACTCCAATTCTTTAAGGTCAGAGCTCTCTCCTGTGTGTAACGTGATTTATCGAGCAGCAGGGGGCGCTGCAGCTCACACTCTGCATGCAGTAACATCACTCATCACCGAGGAGCTCAGAGAATAACTCAGTATGAATGAAGGTCAGGAGAGGAGGTGGGTGTGTGTGTGTGTGTGTGTGTGTGTGTGTGTGTGTGTGTGTGTGTGTGTGTGTGTGTGTGAGAGACCTGGCGAGTGCTGCGAGGTGGCCAGTGAGGTCATGGAGTTGGACAGGTTGAGGTTGGCAGTGATGCTGAGCTGGCTCTGGCTGGTGGGGGGGTAGGGGGAGGTGGGGGTCCTCAGCTGCTCCTCCCCCCGCTCCTCATCAGCCGCCGGCAGGTAGCTGTCAATCAACGCCTCCAGGAACTTAACGATCAGCTCCGCGTAGTCCGGGATCTGCGTTTGCTGCGGGAGGAAGCGGAGCGTCAGAGAGAAGGACGAAACACTGACTCTGATCACGTTCACGTTCTCGTTCTCGTTCTCTGCGTGTTGCGTTTGTCTTCACATCCCTACAGTCCAGACAACCCGAGCTCGGGGAGGAAGCAGGTAGATTAACCACAGTCATTGATTACAGTGTGCAAATTAAAGAAACACAAGACAAAGTGAAGACAACACATCAGATGTTTGTAGGAACACGAGCAGAATGTTTCAGAACTCTGGAGCATGAATGTGTTTTATACTCTGCAACAGAAACCGTGTTTACAGCTTCGTCATTGTGACGTCATTTTTTATCTTCATACACAGCTGGCTGCCTCCTATAAACCACTGCGACCAATACGCCATGTAAAATGCAGAGAGGTCTGTTGTTATTTTAGCCTGAATAACCCTAAATAATAAATAATAAACTATAAATAATAAATAATAAATCATAAACAATAAATAATAAATAATAAACTATAAATAATAAACTATAAATAATAAATAATAAACAATAAATAATAAATAACGATAGAAACAGTTTGATTTCGGGAAATCAAAGCACATGACGAGGGCGGAGACTGAGCGGCTGTGTTTACCTGCAGCGCTCACAGGGAGGTGCACTCTATGTTTTTGTAGCTATCAGTTCATCATTCACTGAAAATGATCTCCAGCCTCTCTGCTGCTCCGTGTGTGTGTGTGTGTGTGTGTGTGTGTGTGCATGCTTCATATATCACCACACCAATTGGCAGGCTGGCTGCACAGCTGTGGTGTAATTGCTTAGTAAGCTGAATCCTGCCCGTGCGGCGGCCAGAGGAGCCTCACACAGAATGAGAAAGTGACGTGAGGAGAGAATCAGTCATACCTTAGAGAAGGGTCCGGCAAACCTCCAGAGCCCATTAAAGCCAAAGCCTGTGAAATAAAGGAGGGGGGAGACGGGGGAGGAGGAGAGGGGAGGCGGGGTGAAAATGCTTACTAAGACCATAAATGTTTGATAAAGTGTTCCTGTGTGAGTCAGCAGGGGGCGCATTACTCTGCAGGTAGGAGGGCTGGTACTGCGGGGGCGACTCCTCGTGGTACACCACGCTCTGCACGATGCCGTGCACGGGGTTCAGGAGGTTGGTGTCCTGGCACATGGACAGCACAGTGTTGATCTTTGAGTCCAGCAGGTTGTGGCTGCAGAGGAGACGAACACATGAACATGATGCTCGGTGTGAAACCCGGCTCTGCTGTAACGCTGATTAAATTAGACCCGTTGTGAGAACATGTTTATCTGTTAGCTGCTTGTGGTTCATCTTAACGTCGGCGCAGCGACCTGAGAAGCCGCAGCGTCTTAAAATACCTCCACGATGTACATAACCTGCTTTATATTCAGCTCCACTCATTCGCTCACACTCACACTTCAAGTGGTTTCACTTCAAATGTCGAGTTCATGTAAAGCTTTCTTCTGAAACGTCACAAAACAGAGACGGGAACAAGTTTCCATCGACTGCTCAGGAGCTTTAACTCCTAAAAACTCTCCATGGTCAGAAGTTCACAGGAAAGGCGACAGTTGACACAAAACCTGAGCAACGTGAGGAGACAGTACGAGTCAGAGGAGGAGTCCTCCAGGAGAGAGACAGAGGGAGGAGTCTGTTTCTGCGTGCCTACGAGGATGTCTGACTGAAACATCACCATGATCTCAGGTTGTTAAACACTTAGACAGCAGACTGTCAGAACGTCATGAGGTTCATTATTCATGTGGCTTATTACAAAGTCAGAAGAATAATGTCTGTGAATGTACGGACAAACAGACGTCTGAACGTCCTGTAGAAACACAGACAGTGGTGGAGGTCACATATAAACACACATGACTTCCTGTCAGTAAGAGACGTGTGATAATGAGCTCTTTGTAAGACACGAAGAATTCAGCATCAACGTGGAATCTTCTGAAACCTCGTCACAGAGCTGAGACGCTTCCTAAAGAGACAGGGACCAGGACAGACTCCAACAGGTGAGTCAGGACCAGGACAGACTCCAACAGGTGAGTCAGGACCAGGACAGACTCCAACAGGTGAGTCAGGACCAGGACAGACTCCAACAGGTGAGTCAGGACCAGGACAGACTATAACAGGTGAGTCAGGATCAGGACAGACTCCAACAGGTGAGTCAGGACCAGGACAGACTCTAACAGGTGAGTCAGGACCAGGACAGACTCCAACAGGTGAGTCAGGACCAGGACAGACTCTAACAGGTGAGTCAGGATCAGGACAGACTCCAACAGGTGAGTCAGGACCAGGACAGACTCCAACAGGGGAGTCAGGACCAGGACAGACTCTAACAGGTGAGTCAGGACCAGGACAGACTCCAACAGGTGAGTCAGGACCAGGACAGACTCTAACAGGTGAGTCAGGACCAAGACAGACTCCAACAGGTGAGTCAGGACCAGGACAGACTCCAACAGGTGAGTCAGGACCAGGACAGACTCCAACAGGTGAGTCAGGACCAGGACAGACTCCAACAGGTGAGTCAGGACCAGGACAGACTATAACAGGTGAGTCAGGACCAGGACAGACTCCAACAGGTGAGTCAGGACCAGGACAGACTCCAACAGGTGAGTCAGGATCAGGACAGACTCCAACAGGTGAGTCAGGACAGACTATAACAGGTGAGTCAGGACAGACTATAACAGGTGAGTCAGGACCAGGACAGACTCCAACAGGTGAGTCAGGACCAGGACAGACTCCAACAGGTGAGTCAGGACCAGGACAGACTAACAGGTGAGTCAGGACAGACTATAACAGGTGAGTCAGGACCAGGACAGACTCCAACAGGTGAGTCAGGACCAGGACAGACTCCAACAGGTGAGTCAGGACCAGGACAGACTATAACAGGTGAGTCAGGATCAGGACAGACTATAACAGGTGAGTCAGGACCAGGACAGACTCCAACAGGTGAGTCAGGACAGACTAACAGGTGAGTCAGGACGGACTCCAACAGGTGAG
>NW_027211700.1:625000-667500 GCF_022749685.1 Semicossyphus pulcher | reverse complement strand
GGAGGATTTTTCCTTTTGTCAACAACACATTCAAACTGGGCCCCGCCTCCTCCTGGGCTCTTCGTCACCAGAAGCTCAGCAGCAACGATTTCACTGCTATTTTTTATTTTTTCTGGTGTTTCCTGTTTGGGGTGTAGATGTTTCCTGTTTGAGGTGCAGAGGGTTAAAGGTCATATAATTCTAACAGAGAGGAGGTCTGAGTGAGTGTTTGCTCTCACCCGGTCGATGCTGAGCAGAGGGCTGGCCTTGCTGAGGATCCGGATGATCTGCTTGATCTGTCCGTGGCTCACTCTCTTGCTGATGCAGCCGAACACCACCAGGGCTCTGGGCTGGAGGGACGGGTTGTACTGGAAGGCAAACCTGACATCCAAACACACGCACACTTATGATCCACGCTGCACACACATGTTGAAGATATTTCAGTAAGAGGAGGAGGAGGTTCATACTTCTGTGCCAGCTCTGTCCACTGGTCTAACCACTTGCAGGCCGGGATGTCCCTCATACAGGCCTGGAGGAGAGACAACACAGGAACAAAGGATTAACCAAATAGTATCTATGATCATCTTTGATCAACTATTTCAATCCTTGGAAACAGTTTTATATCGATAATAGGAAAAAGACGTGCTTATTGCACAGTAAAGGAGTGAGACGTCTGCTCAGCTTGTTTCCCTCCTCACCTCCATGATCTCCAGTAAGGCCTCGGTGACGGTCTCCAGAGAGGAGAGGGCGAACGTCTCCCTCTCGTAGGAGCCCGGGGAGAAGGAGCGGTCTCTGTAGCTGGAGCGGAAGGCGATGACGGCGGCCGACTTGACTTTGCTGATGCCGAACAGCAGGTAGAACTTGGGCAGGGAGAACTCGGTCAGGCTCAGCCTCAGGACCTGCTTTGTCTCCTCTGAAAACCATCAACAACAAACATTTACTATAATTATCTTAAGGAGGACACACGCGGCTGTTATTTGTGTGTGTGTGCATTCAGTGCGCTCTGCCTCTGTTCAAACTCTAGCTTGATTACAGCTAGCTTTCAGATGAGTCTCGTATTAGTGGGACGTCTGGTGAAGCAGGAAGCAGGATATCTAGTCAGCAGTAACACCTGAACACAACATGCAGGAACCGTGAATGAGTTAATATATTTTGGTGTTCTCATTCATTTGTGCTCTGGATCACAATGGATCTGGGCGGTGACGATCAAAGCTGATAAATTCACCTGTGTGTGTGTGTGCGCCTCTCAGGCAGTACACATGGCAGTGATGTAAGAGGGAGTAAAAATGAGTTGACAAGCACGTAGAGAACACTGGTAGCTAAAGCAAGAGACACCATTGAAAGCTAGCTTTAAGTGCTGAAGAGACAGTGGAAATAATCAACTTCAATATAAGGAAATAGACACTGTAGCTACGCTAATAACGGTTCAAACGATTAGCTTGAAACAACGGATATACAGTTGTCATAGTTTGGAACAGTTATTCATTAATGGTTGAAATAGTTACGTTACAGTAATGAACAGCTAAATTAGTTAGCCAACATTAATGGATACACAGCTGACAATGTTCGCTAAACTAATGACAAACAGAAAGAGTAAGCTAATGCTAACGAATTAGTGGTTGAATACTTAGCTAAAGTAATTAAGGATTGTAAAGGTAAGCTTTACCTGGAGGACAAACGGCTCAATAGCTACTTTGAGTTGTGGAACAACATTTGAAATATTTTAAAAGTGATGGATTAATTATTGAAATAGCTAAAAGTTGCTTTATGGATCGCTAAAGTTATTGATCAACAGTGAAAACAGTTCAAATGATTATTGAAAAGTAACGGCTGTATGTGTGAAACCGTACGCTAACGTAAGAGTTAAACAGATTAAATAGTCACTCTAAAGTAATGATTTAATGCTAAGTTAGTTAGCTATCGAATAATATCTAAAAATAAAAGGAAAAAGAAAATAACGGACACACAGTTGTCAATAATAACTTATAGACAATAACAGAATAGCACTGGAGACGAGGTTGACAATGTTAGCTTAAAGTACTGGCTAAAGGGTGGAATATGTTAGCCTAGTAGTGCGATTGCTAACCAAACCACGCTTAATATTAAATATAGCAAAATCACTTTTATATGTGTTTTACATTAGGAACGAGATGACTGCAAATCAATGAAGGGATACAAGAATCCCTCGGACAGAGCTTTGAGGTGACGCTCGGCTAACGAGCTTCCCACTGACCTACATCGCTCCCGTTCGTTAAGGCTGTTGGATTTAACAGAAGCCTTTAACCTGCTGCTCTGATCAATCAGCTGATGTTCTCACCACTGAAGTTGAGCTGCGAGCAGGTGCACAGGGAGTGGATGATGTTGATAACCAAACCGTGGGTGGAGGCCCTGAGGGACAGCGGCCCGGTGGCTACCAGCAGGGTGACCACGTGGAACAGGTAGGGCAGGTGGGCCGCCACATCCAGGGAGTTGTTGAAGGAGAGCATGAGCATGTAGCGGGCCAAGATGGCGATGTCGTCCCACATCAGGTGCTGCTCCAGTGTGGGTGTCGGCGACAGGCACGTCTTGTCTATGATCTTACACATCCGACCAATTACCTGCCACACAGGACGAGAAGGTGTTCAGACCCCACGGAGAAAATCTTTCATATCAAACTCTGAATGAAATCAAACATGAATCAACCTAATGTAGAGGCCTCCTTTGTAGCTAAGGCCCGTATCATGACTAACCCCACACATACATTTAAGAGTTAGAAACAATACGAGGGTGAAAGTGTTAGCTAACGGCTGACATAGTAATGAGAAGCTGAAAGTCATGAGAGATCATTAAAATATAAAGCTAATCATCTATTGAACACACAGGTGAACAGGTTAGCTAAAGGCATGGATTAACAGTTGACATAGTTTGCTAAAAGTAATGAACAGATGGTGTAAGTAGTTGTTAATAGTAATATAGTAACAAAACTCAAATCACCACTCTCTATTAGCTCTGTGTTTGGTCTCCACCAGCCTCGACAGGTAAACATCAGACTCGTTATCTACTTCATACTTCACCAGTCTCCGTCTGTGTGCCTGCAGTTAGCAGTAGACTGCACAAACCCATTAGTTTGGTGAATACCTTTCTGAAGCCTCATATTATGCCTTTCAGCTGCCGCCATCTTGGATTTCTGGGGCAGATGTGACCATAAATGGGCGACAGATCAGATACCCAACACATTAAGTTCAGTGACTGAGTTAGCTGAGGGGACACCTAGCAGACAGCTAGCAGCTCCCAGCTGTCACTCAAAGAGGCCACGCCCCTAATGCTGCATCACTTTAAGCCTTAATATAATGTAAACAGGTGAGCTGTATAAAGATTCTCCCCGTACAGTTGTCATGAAGAGAGAAATGAGCTATAGAGACCCAAACTGTTTTTTGTACCAGGCTGTAAACATGTTTATTTCTGCTGTAAAGTTTAACATGGGGCTCTATGGGGACTGACTCACTGCTGGAGACAGCCTCAAGTGGACACCAGAGGAACTGCAGCTTTGGGATACTTAATTTAACAACCTCTGAAATCACTGCTTGCTTTATTGCTGCTTTATGGGTCATCAAATCAAAACAATGAGCTAAAAAGTGTCAGAAATAAGGATTATGGCAGCTTCCATATTCATGTCTTCAGAAACATCTTTGTGTGGGACCGAGCTGTAGAGTGTGTTCAGCTTACAGCTGACTGCATGTTGTGTGTCTCATGTAAATCATGGAGGAGCTGTCGTGGAACTTTAATCATGTGTTGATACATCTACAGAGTTTAAACGTCACACACACACCGAACTGTACGACTGATGGTGCAACCAACATGGAGAAGCTGCAGTAAACAGTGTGCACGTCTCTTTTGGACATGGAGCTGATATGTAACACAATATGTCTGTGCTTATAAGCAGCTAGAAAATAGCACTTATTCTGCTCTGGGTGACACAGAGTTCAAGAGGCTGGGACAAGGCTCCTTTGTTCCAGTAGGCTGTCCTGCCATGACATCAGACTCTCACTGCGAGGATAACAACACGTATGCTCTCTCAGACATGTACACGTCTTCGTCTGATGTCTGTACATCTGGACTTTGAATATTTTGGTACATTTACACACAATCACTGATGGTGCAGCACTTTACTTTAAACACTGACTGTGTTTTATCATCAACACTCTTCACAATGGTCACTATTCAGAGCGGAGCTGCTGTCTGCAATAATAGGAGCCAGGGCCTGGCTTTTCTATTGTGTCTGTCTGTATGTTGAGTTTGTGTCTCTGAGGATCCACAGCTCACAGATGATGGATGGTGAGTGGATGAGTTCGTCTCTCTGGATACTCTGAGTCAGGAGGATTTACAGCTTTGGATTTGTTTCACCATTAATAACAAAGTAAGTAATTAAAACATTTAATGCTGTTTTCTCTCATCAGTGTCGAATCAGTGCGGACATGAACGACTAACACTCACTTATCTGACCATCATGTCCGTGCTGTCAGAGACCCACACGCTTCTCTTTCTGTTACTGTTTTAGCATCAAGTTTATCTGCATGATAAAATCACATCAGTGAGTTAAAGAGGACTTTTACATTGTGAACATTTTAGTACAGTTTTAAATTAAAGTTTCAGGCTGAACATGAACTGTTTTTAGATGAAGCCACTCTGAGGACCTCGCAGAAGGTCAGCAAACAGAGATCGACCTCTTTGTGTCCGAGTCCTGTCGTGACCTTTATCATGTGGTTTGTCTTTCTGCTGCTTCGTCATTTTCTTCCTCTAACGCGTCTCTCTTCCTTTGAGCTCCAAACACACTCTGACCACGTAGCAGTGTGTCTAAGGCCACGGTGGTTACGGCTGCAAACTATTTTAATATTCGATTAATCACTTCAGTCGTTTAATTTGTCCTTTATGACATCAAGTGAAGAGTCTTTGATTGTTGGACAGTGAGTTGGAAAAAATTCCAATTTGAAGACGCGACTTTGGGCTCAGGGAAATTGTGATGAGCATTTATCCCGACTTTACGACACTCCTGGTGGAAATAACCGTCCAATGAATCAATAACAATAACATAATAATCCTTCATCGCAGCCTTCAATAAAGAGCAGATCCAGACTCAAGCACGACACCAACAATAACAAAGATCCTTTAAACAGGCAGAGGCCTCGAGCAGAACCAGACTGTAGGAGGACGTCCATCTTCCTGCACAGACGTACAGGAGCACTTTCCCTGCTGCTGAGAAGCTAAAGCTAAACCTGCCCTGCGTTCAGCAGCTTGTGCTGCTAATCTGAGGGAAGACCTGAGAGAAGGGAAACTTTTCACAAGCGTTGATGCTACAGCTGCTGTCCCTTCTTCTTCTGCTGAACGAGACCACAAAGAGTCAAAGAATCAAGAGGTCGTATTGTTGGGCGATGTGATGCTTTTATATTTGAGCTGAAATCTTTTAGAGTTAGTGCTTGTCTGGATTCTGATGTTGCGCTTGTACTGCAAACTAAGTGAATATTAGGTTCGCCCACTTTCACAAGTGGTCGATTTGAACGAGTGAAGGATCCTGTATCGTGATTAAACATCAAAAAAGGGTTCATTTTACTCCATAAGCACCTAAACACACACACACACACACACACACACACACACAGACACACAGACACACAGACACACAGACACACACACACACACACACACACACACACACACAGAAACGATCTGTGTTGTGATGGCTACATGCATGCTGCTCAGAGAGGCTCACCTTGCTGGAGACCAGTTTGACATTCCCTGAAGCCAGAGCCACTGCAGTGTCAGCCATGACCTCTGCTTTGATGGAGCCCAGTCCTCCGGTGGCGCTGGTCTTAATAAAGCTGTCCAGCACCACGTCCAGCAGGTCTGTTATCTGAGGACACAGAGAGAGTTAGAGGTCAATCCACACCAAAGCTTCCTCTGATGAAGCAGTTAGTGAGGCGCGCTCACCTGGCCCAGGCTGCCCCAGATCTTAGCCTGGATGGAGGGGTACATCTGCTTCTCATTTATCGTCATGGTGATGAGTTTGTCCAAAATGGCGGTGACGCGCTGGCGCTTGGCGTCGTCGTTGTGCTTGCAGAAACGAACCAGGTTGAGCAGCCAGGGTGTCATGTACTCCAGACAGAGATGCTTCAGCTCGATGCCTGCAGGAAACAGACGCACCTCGTGGTTTACTTTATAACACAGCTCACAGCCAAGGTCATGGCTGGGTCGCTGGTGGACCTAAAGATCTTCTGATCATCAGTTCAAGGAGGAGCTCATACTACAGAACCATTGTTGGTCCAGTGCTTACATCGGTATCTCTGCTTGTTGTGATGTCATTTCCCCACGCTTACATATCACACAACACGACACCATCACTGAACATATAACAAGAAGTCTTAGCTCCACATAAAGAACGAATTCTTCAGCTACTTTTGCTTTTTGACCAATTTAAACACCATCCTAGTCGACCGCTGGAAGTCTGATAGGTAGAACTTACTGGACTTGCTGAAGCCGGAGATGCACTCCTCCAGGAACTCCAGAGTCAGATGGGGCTCGTTGGCAGCCAGAGTCTTGCTGATGGACACGATGAAGAGGGTGTTGTTGGCCGGGATGCAGAGGCCGGACGTCTCCAGCAGCTGGCCCTCTATCTTCAGGTTGAAGGTGCAGGTCAGAGCACACAGCAGGTTGTACGCTGCAGACCTGGATGAGGGATGGAGGTGTTACGATCTGGCAGGTGTCGTGTGATTTAAGTTGAATAAGTCCTCAGTGGCCTACACTGTTAAACCAAACAGGGTCGTTTAACATCTGCAGCCAAACACAGAATCAGTTTAAAATGTTTGTTCGTTATTGGGGCCTGATGACTAACGGTGTCAGACCGGAGCAGTGACCGGCATGCCTGCCCAATATCGCATTCACGGCTGCATCAGAGGCCGACACAAACAGAGACAACAACAATATGAGTTTGACTGACTTTAACCTGTTTGGTAAAAAGAGCACCAAGTGTTGCATTAAAGCTTGTAAGGCTTCTATGTTATGAAACCCTGCAGGACCGACCTGAGGCTGGGGTCCGAGCTGCCCAGGTTCAGCAGAGCGATGTTGAGCAGAGTGCCGGGAACGTCTTTTGGTCGGATCTTGGTGTGCTGTGGGATGGAGTCGGGCTGTGACAGCTCCCAGCGTGTCCGGATGTGGATGATGGACTGGACGATGGCGTCGCACTCCTGGTGCATGAACGTGAGCGGCGTGCCCTGGTTGGCCATGGTGAGGGTGAACTGGCTCTCGTCCACCAAGCAAATCTCTTCGATCTCTGAGGCGTAGTAGACGTCGTTGAGGAAGACGGGCTGGCCGAGGACACGAGTCCGCTCGGCTGAGGTCACCTGAACCGCCGTCGAGCCAACCTGACCAGCAGGAATACAGTGTTTAAAAAACCCAAGGCTTGCTCCACTTTGTCTCATGATGTAACTACTTTCTCATGCTGACTCTAAGGGGATGTTCAGACCAAAAGAAGAGCCAAGGGCTTCCCTCAATGGCGTCTCTTGAAAGCCTGACATTGTCATGATGGTCGTTGTCGTCTTGCAGACAGACCTGACAAAGCACGACTTCAGCCTGTTCACAAACCTGCATCCTGATGTACTTATTTACTGTCATTAAATCTCAGTCACATCTGTTTATTTTGGCTTCATAGCGCTCGTAGCTGGAGGCAGAGATGTTAAGAACCTGGACATTCTTTCGGACATATCCGAAGGTCTGAAACTTTGCAGGTGTTTAACCACAGCAATCAAACTTGTGTGAATATTGTGAAGCAGAAAATGTGCTTTGCTTTTGGTCTGAACACAGCTGAAGAGCCGAGCACTTTGACGTACACGCTGTTGTGGCAGCGTCCTCACCTTTATAGAGACCTTGGTGTCTTTGTGGGCCAGCTTGAGGGCGTTGTGGAACACCTTAAGGTCTTCCTCCAGGGTCAGCGTGGCTGCAGGCAGCTTCTGTTGGTCGGGTTCAATGTGCTCGGCGAGCTTAGCGGGCGAGTCGATGAACTGGAGCCGTTTGCTGCCCTTCAGCCCCGTCAGCAGTCGCTCGTGGTACTTGGTGTACTCCCTCACCCAGGTGTTGCAGTTGTAAACATACACAGCTGCCACGTTCTCATAGGCAAAGCCGGGAAAGACCACAAACCATTTGGACAGGAAGTCGGTCTTGAAGCGATTGCTGGGTCCAACGTGCGTTAAGTCGACCACTATCTCGTAGGGCTTGGCGTAGTAGGGTTTGAGCGTGAGGAGGACGTGGTAGATGAGCAGGTCACCGTTAATCTGACCTGTTTTGAACCTAAAGATAAACAAATGAGACAATGTCAAAATGGATTTCAGGCCTCATTATGCAACAGTATTACTGCAACAACGATGTATGATACTGTCAGAGGTATGTTCTAACATAGCATGTGTCACTAATTAAAGCTGCTTTGGTTTCTGAGAAACACCATTTCTCTTCTGTGTTCGTTTGTCTGTCAGAGCTCGTCGGTATCTGTGGCGTCAAACCAGAAGCCCTGAAATAACCAGACCAGAGATCGAGCCATAACGGGGGTCAGGAAGTGAGTTCAGAGCATATTAAGAGTCTGACTGCAGCAGGCGTCTCACTCCAGCTCTCCTACAAGACCTCAAGACAAGACTACTTCAAGTAAGCCATCAGTCAAAGAAAATACTGCTTCTTTATGACAACATGACACATTTTCTTTAGTAACAAACTTGATTGTTTCTTTAAGTACTGTAGTAACAGTTTCATCGCGGCTATAAGTGATTACGACCTTTAACAGGCTTTGATTTCTTCCTCCTGAAACTCTTCATTTCAGAGCTCAATGGAAAGCACTAGAAGGTTCTGGCTGTTTCTGCTGCTCAACCAGCTGTCCTTCCTTCCGACCGATGCAGACCTTACGACCACGCAGCTGTATTCGTCTGAAACACACGATCAAGGCGGCAGTTCAACCCCTGCTTTGGAGACCAGCTTCACTACCAATAACTCTGCTGGTGCAGACACAAATGGCACCCGAGCGGACTGCTTGATCGACACTGAGATGGGTCTGATTGCTTTAGGTTCAGCAGGGGGGCTGATTGTTTGCCTGCTGGTCACCACTGTGGTATTGGCATGCCAAGTCTGGCACCTTCAGCACCGGGTTCATGCCCCCAGAACCTCCCGGTCCAACCTGGACTTGGTGAGCAGCGCAGGCTACTGGGGCGACGACCGGCCGGAGGTCCAGGGATTGATCGGGCCGTGTGATGCCAGCGTCATGCTCGAGGAGGTGACATCAGACATCAAGGAAGAGGAGAGTCAGACTGAAATACGAGAGGAAGAGGGGGCAGGACTTGAGGGAGGAGCCATGGCGATGGCTTTCGACCCTGAAGACAAGGCCTGTCAGATGCAGGGCTCCAGCTCCAGGGACTCCTGTCTGGAGGTTCCCAGAGATCTAGAGGACATGCCCCTTGTTGTGTAAGGAGGTACCCCCACCTCGGTAAAGTCCAGTCCCCAGACACTTCAAGACGAAAAGCAACCAGTTCAGCTGATGTGTAGTGGTGGCAGGTTTCATTCATGTCTTTTACAGTTTGTTTCAACTCACAGAAGTTAACATAAATCTCAGGAAGATGTCGCACTGCCTGGGCATTTGAAATGTGGTATACTAGTGCCGTTACAAGTACCAATACCAAAAGGGGACACCTTACTATGAAATATATAACTTCAATTAAAACGTGAAGCCAGGGTTCTCAAACAACGCACATCTACGTAAACTTTCATCAGAAATTATTTGATCAAAAGAATGACTAATACGACCCAGAACTTTTAATCCAAGCACATAAAAGGTTCCTGCAGCCTGTTGTAGTGACCAACGCTGCCTAAGACCCATGACCGTGTGCAAATGAGTCGGCTGACGTACGAAAAATGCAACTATTCGGCAACATTACGGTCAAACTGTAATAAGATGCTGTGAGAGCTCGATTATTTGGGAATGTTCCGTACTGCGGGCCCAGATTTCCTGGGCTCTATGTGAGTAGTACCCCTGGTACTTTTTAAGGGGTGAACTTAGGCTCTGATGTCTGCAGTGAAAAAGGTTCCTGGGGGAAGTTTCTGGGGTGGAAATGGGGACTATACGAGTTTGCAAATCTTATGATTCAGCAGCAGTTTTGGGGTCCAGACAAAGATGGAGGAATGTGTACAGATTTTGATTTATGTTACTAACTCTTTAATTTGTTCTAAATATCTGTGTTGCACAGACGTTCAACACATTTTTGGTTTTTGGAAAAACAGCAAAAATGTTTTTTAGGGGAAATTATTGTCAGAAAAAAAAGACTCATCTGTTTAACTTTTCAACATGTTTGCTTCATATTTTTACACACCTGCTTCGTGAATTCAACACTTATTCTGAGATAGGACGCTCGAGTGGAGATAATGTAGAAAAAGGTGGTCGACAACGAACAGACCCACAACCTTTTAAAGGGATCCCGATATGTATTTAAAGATCTTGCTGTCAGGGCTGTGTGAAATGATGGTGATAAAAACATAACGTTTTCTGATTAATCTCTGTTGAACTTTGCTTCTGTCACTTTACCTGTCCGTGACATCCTACCTGTACTGCAATCCTTTTTAATATTACTGTTCTTTCATAACTCTTGTGCGCATGAAAAAGAGCCTGTACATTTTCGGGTTTCAAATAAATAGATTTTACACTGTTGATGTCTGGTCATTATTCAGGTCACTTCTTTTAACTATATTAGCTTCTTTAGGGAATCCATGACTTAATGTGACTCATCTATCTGCCCTGCAGTCACAGCCCGCTGGTTTGATGGGGCTGTAATTGTAAAGACATACAGTTGAGACGGTTAAAGAGACGCTCCTTTTACTCTCCGTGTGACTGAATTAGGCTGAGGTTAATCTGCATGAGCTGAAGCTCGTAGGTGTTTTATGAAGCGTGTCTGAACTTCATCTCTGTATCACTCACTGTATGAGTGTAAGACACTAATGTTGTGTACGATCTGAACAATAACCACAACTAATTCACCAATGGTGCAGCAGCAGCAGAGCAGCAGCTCCTGTCCTGTGAGCTTAAATCACTGTTTTTATGAATGGAGTCTGGTGTGTCTGCAGAGACAAAAAGGTCTATCTCTGTAGGGATCCTTTCTGTCATGTTGTCACACACTTAGAATAACAATCTGAGCCTGTCAGTGGAAACAACAAGAACTTTGAGTGGACGACCTTTGATCGGGTGAACCCATCAAGGATTATGTTGCAGCCATTACAGCCTGTTTCCAGATCCCACGTCATTTGTTAGTGGACTTCACAGGATCTTAAGAGATGTTATTCAAGTTAAATTCTGTACAATTCAGTGTTGCTTTAATGTATTTAAATGTGTGACACATGAGCTGCTATGTTTAGCACTTCAAACCAACACTGCACTGAGTCGTCATCAGTTTCACATGTCGCACTTCCTGTCAGTGAGGCAGGTCTCAACACAGCAGAGAGAAGCCGTCCATGCCTCGAGTTCCTGCTTTCATTCAAGGACCAGAAAGGCAACGGCACAACATCCACCAGCTCCGTGAATTTAATACATCCTTCTAAACAACACAGCTCGCGGCTCACAGAGGTCACCTGTGTACAGTCACTGGTAAGTACATTTTAATACCTGGAATCTAAACGTCTCCTGTGAGTGCTTTGGAGGATGTCATCATCTCTCTGTGCAGACGAGTGTGATGTAGATATTTAATGGATTTAAACAGTCCAGCCAACACAACTCAGTGTTAACAATCACAACTAAAGCAGTCGTGTTTGACTGAGAGACAAGAAAGTAAGCTTAAGATACTTTAATGTTGACCAGAGACCGATGGAGAGAAGAATATAGGTCGGATAAAACTGTCCACTGTGTCGCTTTAAATATAGATCAGTAAATATACTCCAGTTATTTGTTCAAACTGTTTAGAATATTAATTTCCCAACATGCTGATATTCAAACAATCGTTTCAGCTCTTAATCAAACATTTGCTGGTTCCAGCTTCTAAAGAAATTCTTCATAAAATTCTTAAGTGAATTTCCGTTTGTGGATCAATTAATTTATTGTTGTTGTTAAAAGACGTCATTTTTAAAGCTTGACTGATTTGAGAGCGACACCATTGAAGAGGGAAAGACAGTCGATGACTTTAACAGCAGCAGATTGATCAATAGAGCTCAATTCTTAAAAACAGCAGTGATTTTTACTGAACACCACTTTGTGCTGAAGCTTCTAGAGATCAGCGCTCCACTGATCCGTCTTCAGTTCTTCCCTCAAACAGAACGACGTAAACGGAGGCAGGGAGAAGTGAGCATGTGCCAACACAGAGCACACAGGTCCGCAGACAGGCTGAGTCTTAAAGGTTGCAGTGTTTTACCCTGCCATTACAATGTATGCTAAATGAATCGTTACACCTGCTTCGTGATACGTATCCTTCTCTTGTCCAGTCACAGCCCCACTGATGACATCATTTTTAAGCAGCGTGTTCGGTTCATATTGCTGCGTGTCCTCAAACACATACCGACACAGATGGATCTGTAACAGGCTCAGATTGGTGTGATGATGTCTGCTGACTGGATGAAACGATTGATCAGTCAGAAGAAGAACTGATCACAGAGCAGTCGTTAGTTGCAGCCTTAGTATGCACACTTGAAACATATCTCTATTTAGAGTTGCATTTTGAGGAAATGATGCAACACAAGTAACATTTCACAACAGTGTCCAAACTCCCTTCAACTGTTTCTTCATCAGAGGACGTTGCTTCATACCTTATTTATCTCTGACTAACTAATTTCCTTTGTTTCAGCTACGACGACACACGAAGGGAAACGACGACCATGAACGTCTTCAGCCTAATCTTCTTATGGCTGCTGCCGCTGACAGCAGGCCAAGCAGTGACCTCCGGCCAGAATCACAACCTCACTGATGGGACCAATCAGAGCCCACACAACACCACACAGGCTACCAAAGCTGAGCAAACTACAAGACCAAGTGCGACACCTTCACTGCAAACAACTCCAACTGCACCTTCCAAAACCATTCCACCAAACATTCAAGCAGCTACTCCAACCAATTCCCAATTATCTCCGTCAAAAAGCCCGACAGTGGGAAAGATGTCTACTGTATCAGCAACAACGGTGGTAACCAGTCCAGCCAGCAACCTGCCCACGACGACAAGGCTACCTTCAATGATTAGCAGCTCCACCCAAAGCCAAGACGCAGGACAGACATCCACCTCCCAATTCACCAGCAATGAAACTACCAATTCATCTACAACTCCAACAGAGTCAACAAGCCTCATCTCCACATCGACCGAGTCTACAAGCAAAGGCCGGGTCACAGGTGGAGAGACTACACAGGCCGCAGGCTTCTACAAAACTTCAAAGGCAGCAACAAAGAGACCATTCATCCAAACGACCACGGCACAGAAAAGACCTGGATCCCTCAAAACAGGATCGAACGACAGCAAAGTAGTGGCAGGGATCATTGGAAGCGCGCTGGTGCTGATGCTGGTGGGATTCCTGGTCATATACATGAAGAAACGGAAGCTTCAAAATCAGCAGATCTCAACTAGAGACTGGGCCGGCCCTTCGCCATTTCTAGAGGGTGGAGCCGACAACGGCGAGGTGACACTTAGGTCATCCAATCGGATTTCTCTCTCCAGCTTCCTGCCTCAGAGGTTGTCCAAAAGGTTGTCCTTGCTCCCAGAAACCGACGAGGAGTTGGAGGACATGACACATGGCTCTACATTCGGAGACAAACATCAGACGAGCACGTTCGGCAAGGAGGTGGATGGAAATGATGTAAAAGAAAGCAATGGGACAGCTGGAGTAAAAGCAGAGAGGAAAAGCACAGGAGACCCTCCAGAGAAGGTCGAAAACTCAGAGCCCTCCTCACAAACCAACGACCCACTGTCCACCAATAACAATTCAGAAGACCCCAAACTAAGTCAAGACCCTCCTGCAGGCGAAACTACTCAACCTGGTGCAGTGGAAAATGCCCCAGAACAACTCAACAACGGCCTTGCGCAACCTTAAGTGACCTTAACACCCACTTCTATTTTATTGGTTTCTAGGCAACAACTGTGAGTGAGAACACAGGAAGTTGACTAACTTGTCATCGTTTGAGGAAATCAACAGAGAAGTGAAGTTAATCTGACTCTGTTGCAAAAGTTGAAAAGCAGTACAGTTATTTTATTTAGGTCCTATTGAGCTACACGACCTGTTCTTCCAAGGAGAACACAGACGAGTCTTTTTTCACATGTTCACATCCTCAGATTTGTGTGATGCACTCGGCTGTGAGTCACGAGTCAGGCTGAGCGTTTACTGATTCAAAATGATAATCAGAAATTTAAGTGCGTCTCCCTCCCTTACCTCTGTATGGATTCTCACACCTGCTGTATTTTCTCTAGCATGTTAATCATGAATCAGTTTCATGTAAAGGCGTCACAGATACCTGAGGAGTGCTGCTGTAGTAACCCTGAGGGGCATGCAGGCGACTCACATCAGCATACGATGTGGGTAGAACAAATGGTCACACTTTTATTTGCATTTTACTTCCTTAGCCTACGCCTGGCTAACACCAAAAGACTTTCATTAATTATTATAAATCACGAGTGTTTTGCGGGTTCCTGTGATCTCATCCGTCTGGTGTCAGGCGGTCCTACAGCTCAGTCCTACGTTCTCGTCTTGACCTTCAGATAAAATCAGTCGTAGTTTTTATTCTTATCACAGAGAGAAGTTCAATGATGTGAACAATGTTAACAACCAATAGGAGCGCTGACTCCAGCAGCAAACAGGAAGCAGAAGACCAGGTAGATAGTAAACATGGAGGGGACTGTGGGGAGGGCTGCTGTCAACGAGGCTTCACTGAACGTGACGCCCGAGTTGGACGCTTGCTGGCTTCTGTCAACCAGAACAAGTCTGAGAAGTCTGGGAAAAATCTCAGCAGGAAGTTCTAGTTGTAGTTTTGTAAATAGTGACCCTGAAAGACATCCAGTCTGTGACCAATCAGGACACAGGACTGACCACCACCATCGACATCATCGACATACCAAAGGATATAATTTAGAGGATTGCTGTTCGTCCCTTCGGTGGAGCTCAGAGACAGTCAGGGCTCAGACATGCAGCCAGCTTCAAAGCTCAGATTCTTCATCAGACATTATTTTTACTTCAGTCTGTCGCCTCTCTGCACATGCTCTGTCTCGTTGATGCGCGGTCATGTGGCAGGAACAGCTGGAAAGTTCAAAGTTCAATGCCCTCAACACTGAAGTCACAAGTCTTTGAATTTAATAAATCATGCTTCAAAAAAACATTTTGCAACATCTGTCAGCCACATTTGTTATTGCTGACACCGTTTGGTGAGGCGTGTGTGACAAGTCTAAAAACATAATTAGAGACTGTCCGTTTACAAGAAGTGTAAAAGTGGAAGTGTGGGCACCACCAGCATAAAGCAGAAACCACTGTCCTCAGGACCGTCAGCGGCACCATCATCTGATGGCTCGGCACTTTTTAGCTCTCGGCTGCACCCAACGCCGACCGTCCATGTGTTTACAGTGGGCGCAGAAATGGACGACTTATGTGGCTTTGTACGACGATAACAGACACTTAAATGAACAATAAATGATGGTACATGGTGGATTGACTCGGGACTGTTTTGTTTGCAGGATGTTTGGTAACAACACGTGGGGAGTTATTGGTGTGAACCTGGTTCAGATCCAAGAACTCGTTTAACATGTTTAAAGGACTCCCTGTGCGTCCTCCAGCTTCAGCGTGCTTTCACTGAGTACGTTCAGTTAGCAACACGGGTGGCAGAGGGCTTCAACAGTTTTTCAGAAGGTTATGAGTGAGTGGTTTCATATTTACTGTGTGAACATTATAATGACTCAGATTCTGTATTTATTGTGGTGCAAACAACTGGTTCCTCTTGAGATGGCTGTTTGTAGATTCAGATCACCGTGTGTATTTCCCTTTGCTTGATTTATCACTGAATGTTAACAAAGGCTCATAGCTTAAAAACAACACAATAAACACTCTCTGTGCAGACCGATGGAAAGGCCTCCAGCTGCCTGTGAGTCGAGTCTCTGAGGTTTCTCTGAACAAACACGCTGGGTGTTAACCGGTCGTTTCCTCTGTCACAAATAAAATCCTGGTCACAAACTCACAGTGGTCACAGAGCAGGCTGCAGCTTTCTTGAGACCTTCTGACGGGTGAATAAAACGTACCTTAACAAACCTCTTAACAAAGATTGGGGTCAGGAAGATGTTTCCTTACAGAGAAGTGATGTGGTTTCAGTGGTGTGCTGTTTCTAAGCTATGACACATTTGGAGAGTTTTTTTCTACTTGTTTTTTGTCATGTGGAAAAAAGCTTTTGTGAGAAGTGCTGTAAATGTATATTTGTACAGTTTTGCTTTTAAATAAGAGGAGGAGGAGGAGGAGGAGGAGGAGGAGGAGGAGGAGTTTAAATGTTAAGAGAAGGTGTGAGGCTGGTTTCCGTCAGTGTTCTGGGTGGTTGTGGTTTTTGGATGTCACATTAAAAACAAACTGATCCACCGCTGTAACCTGGTGACCTGAAACGGTTTAACTGCTAAAACATGAAAACGTGGCTCATCAAGGACAATGACTTCTCTGCAGTCACGTTGTGTTACATGATGTTTTAGCCACTTACCATCCACTCCACTGACACATGCCAGCATCACAGCTACAACCCAGCTGCTCTTCTGTCTCATCCTGTTAGCATCCTGTTAGCATCCTGTTAGCATCCTGTTAGCTACTCTTCTTAAAATAAAGATAAAGTTTAATTTAACAATCTATGTCCAACAATAAATCTCAATCTCACATGACTCCACTCTGTAGATGTGTTTGCTTTCAGGTTGGTTTTGTGGTGGTTAGATAGAACTGTGACGGTCAGTCAGGATCCACTGTGTGCACCAGCAGCAGGAAGCAGCTGCGCGGTGAGAGTGAACCCAAACAGTCGAAGGCAGTGCAGCGGGAAAACATTGGATATCACTAGATGACACCTAGCAGACAGCTAGCAGCTCCCACCTGTCACTCAAAGAGGCCACGCCCCTAATGCTGCACCTCTTTAAGCCTTAATATAATGTAAACAGGTGAGCTGTATAAAGATTCTCCCCGTACAGTTGTCATGAAGAGAGAAATGAGCTATAGAGACCCAAACTGTTTTTTGTACCAGGCTGTAAACATGTTTATTTCTGCTGTAAAGTTTAACATGGGGCTCTATGGGGACTGACTCACTGCTGGAGACAGCCTCAAGTGGACACCAGAGGAACTGCAGGGTTGTTTGTTTAGTTATTTGTCCCAGAGCGGCTGCGTTTATTATTTTCTGTTGGGTCATCGTATCAGAGACATGAATTGCCGATGCACTGATCTCTCCATGGAGGGGAAGAAAATGGTCACCAAGTTAAACTCTGCATAAAACAAAGTGACGCAATCATATGAAACTTTGTGATCGGCAACTGCAAACTTTAAGTGAAAGTTAGCCATGAGCCCTGTCAGGTCTTGTGGACCAATATCAGTGAGCTACGAGGCTGAATCACTTTGCAGAGGTAAGAGAGGCCGGATAGTTAGAGACAGTTCTCTGTGTTATGAGCCACATCTTCATCATAACGCACGGATATTTTATCTTCTGCTAAAATAAAGTGTTTGAAGTGTGTTTAAGAATACATGTGCAAGAGAGCGAGCTCCTCCGAGGCATGCTGTAGTCAGCACACACATACAATCAAACACACACACACACTTCAGCTTTAGCTTGCTTCATCAGCAGCAGAGTGGGCTGGCTCGCTGCTGCAGCTCTCCCCTCTCCCTCCCTCTCTCTCTCCCCTCGCCTCTCCTTCTCCTGAAACAAACCTGGAGCTGCATCGGGAGCCTGCAGAGCGGCGGGCAGGACAGGAGGCTGTCTCTTGCAGGCAGCATGTTCAGTTCCATGATACAACTTCCACCAAAGCTACAAAATAAAGCTTGAGACCAAAACCTTCCGACGGCCGAGAACCAAAAGAGCACAAAGGCAGAAACCAGCCGGAGCTGCAGGAGGAGACGACAGGACACAAGGAGAGATGACGGAGCAGCACTAGAGAGCATGAGGTGAGTGATTAGAGATGGAAAAATGAGGAAGAATGTACGACCCAGATTCACCTGACTGGAAGGGCGGTGATTCCTTTCCTATTTGCAGGGAGCTACACCCTGCTCTGTTACTATGCAGATCTTAGCATTCCTTAGAGACAGAAGTGATATTACAGATTTAAGCACACACACAAAGGAATTAGTCACGTGAGGTAATGTCACAGCAGAGAACCATCGCCGTCGTGAATAATGCAACCGAGCGAGGAAATTTCTGGAACCTTTGAAGCCTCCTAAAGTCTCGTCTTTGGAAACACAAACACACATGGACCTCGGCTCTTTAGCTCGGCACAGCTGCAGCAGCAGACACACAGTTAGTGTATCACCCTGAATGAATTGTGTCTCACTGCAGCACTCTGAGCTCCCGTCCCACTGGCAGTGCTTCAAGCCGGTTGGCACTCAGGATGACTAGCACCGGTATAAAATGCACCAGGAGCAGGCGAGCTAAGCTAACCGTCCCACTTCAGAGCCGGATGGTCTTTGACAGGAGCTCTGAATGGACATGTTGACATTCAGAATAATCAGCCTGCTCTCCATGTTCTGCTGCAGTTCACAGCATCAGAGGCTCTGTCTTTCTTTCACTCATAATTAAATAATAAAAACCACCTCTACAGATTTTGTCAGAATAGAAGTTATGCAAGCAAAGTCCCAGAGAGAGGGCGGGCTGAAGTTCTGACGAGCACGTCCAGAGCTTTATCGAAGCACGTGTGATGCCTGAGTAATGCTGCAAAGGACACAGCTAACATTCACTAACTCAAGAAGACTTTAAAAAACAGCAGCAGCATAAATTTAACAAAAGCTCTGCAGAAGATGAAAGGATAAACCTGGGCTAGCCTCCCAGGCAGCCAGCCTCCCAGGCAGCTCGCTTTATGTAACACAACTGTGAATGTGTTTGTGAGACCGAAGCCTAAGAAGTTGTTGGGATGCTGTTCAAAGGGTTAAAAAAAAGGCTTCAGATTCAAATTGTTTTCTGTTTTTTTGCCAAATGAGTTGACTCGAACACAGAAGCTGTTTGGAGCACAACAACGACAGCTAAATTAATTACAAAGGATTTAAAACAGAAGTTAAAGTATCAAATGAAACACCTGCCTTGCATCAGGATCACATTCATTCTACTGGTTTCAGTAGGAGTACTTACAGACATTCTAACACCCTCAACATGACGTGGTAACATGCTGCAGATTAGCAGCTCATGCTGACCACGGACAATGTGCTCACATTTGCTCATAAGCACGAGACACAAAGTTAAACTAATGGGGGTCTTCGTCACATTCTCAGGTATCAGAACAAATCTTTACGGGAACATTGGACCAGATTTGGTGCCAAAACATGAAGTACATATTAAAATGTGTCATAAGACAGCTGATTATGCTTCTTGATGAACAGGGATAAAGATCCATCAAGAGGGGACCAACAATGTCTGTACACATCTCATGGCAGTTGATCTGATGGTGGATCGACCAACACCAACAACCCCCCCGAGACAAACTCCTCAGACGACTTCAGTAAGCGCCCTGTAGTGTCCTGCCTGCCTAACCTTCTCCTCCACACTCCTGTCTGGTTTTCCAGAGCCCGGACCATGCCTGCCTGCTCTTCCTCTCTGCTCTGCCTGCTCCTCCTGCTGCTGGGGGGGCTGCTAGGAGGTTCGGTGGTGTCCATCTGCCCGGCCGTGTGCTCCTGCAGCCGGGGACACCGCGTGGTGGACTGCTCCTCGAGAGGCCTAACCAAGCTACCGCCTGGTCTGCAGCACAACATCCGCTTCCTCAACCTCTCTTTTAACAGGTCAGTCCCTCTTGATAAAGAAAAGATATACTTGGTCAGTGAGTGGATGGTAAAGGAGAGGGACGAACTTCCAGTCCGTGCTTCCTGGTGACTGTGCGAGCAGGCTTTGTTACTGTGGTACTTTGAAGGACGAAACTGCTAAAAATATGTGTCTGTCCCAGATAAAGATCTGACTGAGCCTTAAACGTGACCAAATTAGAGACGAGAGCAGCTAATCATGTCATCAAAAGCTTTCTCACCTGCAGTGTAGCGATGGAGATGATAACAGTAAACATACTTTAGACGAGGGAGCACTTCAAGGGCATCGATGGACGTTTGAAAAAGTCTTCATACACATAAAACTGGTGAGCAAAAACAGAGTAAGTCGTTTCTCTTCCTCAAAGGATGTTTGTGGCTCGTAGCTGTGGCAGCGGGAGGAGCAGTATCAGTAGTACGAAGTGTTTTTGGACTTTCTATCCTATTTCATTTCAGTGCCCAGACATGGGCACTCTAAAGCTAGGGGTCGGGACCATCTCGACATCCACTGGCTCTGCTCTAATGACGAGTGCGCCCATATGATATACAAGCCTACATAATATATAGAAGTGATGAAGTGGCTCACACGTCCTCTTCAAGTCCAACTAGACACTTGAGATGTGAGAGTGAAGGTCGTCAATACTTCCTGTTTTTCAAACAGTCTATAAATGGAAACCAGAACACTTCCAAAGATGCAGGACCGGGGGGGGCATTAGGGTTGGACCCAAGTTAACAAACTTGTTGTACACAATGCTGTGCATCACTGGGTCAGCTGACTGTGCCCAGACTCTAACCTAAAGACGCACTTCCTTTTAGCATTATCCTCACCAGTTCTCTCAGCCGAGTTACAGTCACAGTTCACTGGGGTTTTCTGAGGTCCTTTGCTGGCTCTCTATACGTTAGTGATGTTGTCAGAATAAAATCCATCTTGTTGACTGCTCCTTTATATATCTTTTAGCTTGCTGGATCTGGACAGCCAGCTCAGCCACTATGCCCACCTGCGAACCCTGGACCTGTCCTACAACCGCCTGGAGAGCCTGCCGCCTTCCTTGCCAAAGTCTCTGTGGGACATCCGAGCGGCGGGGAACCATCTACGCTCGCTGGACAAGAACGACACGGCGTACCACTGGAACCTGAAGGTGCTGGACCTGTCGGACAATGAGCTGGAGAGGGTGGTCTTCATCAACAACACGCTGCCGAGTCTCCAAACTCTCAACCTCAGTCACAACCGGTTCTGGACCGTTCCCACCAACATGCCACACAACTTGGAGAACATTGATGTGTCCCATAACTATCTCACACAGATTCTGCCCGGGTCGTTGGATCGGCTGCCGAGGCTGGCTCAGTTCTACTTGCATGCAAACCGCTTCTCCTTTTTGTCCGAAGGGATCTTTGATAAGCTGACGGGGCTGGAGGTGATGACTCTCGGGGATAACCCGTGGGCTTGTGAAGAAGAAGAAAACATAACGAGGCTCCTTAAATGGGCTGAGCAGACTCGTGCAACCGTCTTAGGATGCCCCTGCTACACCAGACCCATCTGTGGGCAAACCCACGTGGCAACACCGGGGAGGGAGTGGCACTCTGCGCTGTTCACAGAGCCCCCGCTGTGGGTGGATAGCAGAGGTGAAGGGCATGATAGTCAATCGCCTGCAAGGACTGCAGATGTCACAGCGAGTTACCAGGCGAAATCGGCGCTTTTCGAAACGGGAATATATCAGGGCGCAGGAGAAGTGAGCGATTCCAGCGATCACATGGTGTTTGTCTGGACTTCTTCCACTAGTTTGGACAGTTTCTCCACACGCACAAGCACAACGGCACGGCCACGGTCTTCAACGAAAAAACCCAAAGTGGCTAACTCTCGGAATAAAGGATCCGATCTCCTTGTCGAGACTCACACTGTCAGCCTGACTGTGTTAGTCATTACAGCGTTCAACATCTTCTGACCACATATAGAACTCCACACACACCCGATTATTCTGGACAGTGAATGTTCGATAAAGTAACTCCATGTAGCACTTCCATTTTCAGATCCCTTGTTACGACTGTTACTGCCTTCTGTCAGCACCACGTTTATCATAATCTTTCCCAATAGCAACATGCTAATGTCCCTCACAATCCTGCACACAAAGACAAACTGTATAAACCTGCAAGACTACTCAAAATATCTGTATCAGTGGTTCAAGTGGAGTGCTAATGTCAATGCTCAACTCTCAGTATAATGCTTGCACACTGACAGGCTGCTGTGTTCAATGCTTTCTTAATAATAGTAATGCTTGTGCTACACGTGGTCCTGCTGAGCCACAACAGGATGGAAACATGCATCACATTCCAGAGCCCCGTGGAAAGTTACCAATAAAGGGCTGGTTACACGAAAACATTAGAAGTTCTTTGATTAGTTTGAGGTTTTCTTATCTTCTCGACATGATGTAATAAAGAACGCAGGAAGTTACACTGACAAGAAGAGAAACCAAAGCACAACAAACTAGACCCATCAGATCAGAACTGTTTTGTACTCCGGACAGAGATCGTCGTTACACCGCCCCTTTCATTTCTTATGTCAGTTTCTTAATCATAATATTGGTGCTGTTTTTATTATGGTTAGGCCTTTAAATAAGTCTGTTTAAAACGGGTTTCTGTCACCCTAACTGTTGACTCTTCATAGAAAGGACAGGAGAAACTGGACGCCTTTAAGGGAAGTGGTTGGGTCTGGAGGGGTCACCAGTTGTCTGACCTTGAAGCTTTTGGTTTAAAGAAAAAGCATCCTTTGTTTCAAAACGTCACTTCTCTCCAGATCTCTGTTACTTCAGTTAAACAGGTTCTTCACAAGATGGAACAAAACCGTGTTTGTAAAACTTGTTCCTGCCCGACAAAGGCGACCTGAGGACACACAGACAGTCTGGAGCTGCAAAGGCAGTGGAGGGTCAGAGGTCGTCATAGTGGATCCTGAGGTTACAGCATCTAGCATGACCAGATCTGTGCCGATTCCACACTGTTAGTTATCAGCATGGTTAATACAAGTTTCATTAAGTTACCTCTCTGAGAACAGTTCAGTGTCCAGCCTGCCACTGTATCACAGCCATGACGAACAGAGTGCTGACGTGCGATGGGAAGTTCAAAATAAAGGTGTATAATTAAGATGATGGTACGGATCCATTCCTTCTCCACTTTGCATTGATTAAATCGATCAATCAATCATCCAATCACTCCAACAATTACACCCCTCCTGAATATGAGCCTTAAAATGTTCATGACTTGTTGTTTTTCAGTCTCATCAGATTTGGCCTGGCTCGGAGTGTTCCTTCTCAGATCAGCGGCACACAGACGAGAGACCCACCTGTAAGATTTGTTGCTGTAAGTTTTCTCTGAGTGCGAGCTGTGGGCCAGACATTCATTTATTTCAAGTTAACTATGATACAACAGTTTGGAGTCCCGTCACTGTCGTATTAAACTACACGGTTTGCAGACGTCTGGATCTGAAGGTGTGAGAGAAAGCAGCTGAGCTAAAGCAGCTGCAGCTCAGCCTGCAGCCCCTGAGCGCTGCTGAAGAGCACATTATTTGTGTTTCCACTGATGTGTATCTCCTGCTCTGTTAGCTTTGGGGAGGAAAGTCAAAGCTAATTATAACAACAAGTCCATGTCCCAGAACTGAAGGATTGTTTACGTCTATGTGAGATTCAGTTAAATGAACAGAAAACAAGTGGAGCCCTGTGGGTCCATAATCCATCACTTCAAGGAGATCTCAAACAACCCTTATGTCATCTGAGCGCCGTTCCTGTCGCCTAGCAACAGGTAACTAGCTGGCTAACTAGCTAATATAATTAACGTCACTTTAACTTATTTTAAAGATAGTTTGTTTCAAGGCCCCTTTCACTATTTAATAATTGTATAGCTAACTATTCGAGTAAGTTGAAACGTGTATTCTACGGCCGCGTGAGAGTCCGCCATCTCGTTTAAATTGGGCCACGATGAATCTCCGGATACGTTGGGCCCGGGAAAAGGAGGACGAATCTGAAGGAGCCTTTGAAATGGGACAGCCTTCGACACGCTGCTGTGACGCGATGGGCCTTCAAATCCCTGGAAGGACGCAGCCCCTGAATTAGTAATCACCCACAGACTGATGCTGTCTTGGACTTCAGTATCTTAAGGGTGCATTTTAATTGTTGAGCTCTTACAGGAGGTCTGTGATGAAATCTAAAGTTTGGAATCTCTCGCTCCTCCTCTCTTCCTGTTTCTAAGAAACCCACCACAGCCTTTGTGACCCTGTGACCCTGTGACCCTGTGACCCTGCAGGCGGGATGAATGTTTCAGCTCGCGAAGGACAAAAACTTTAAAGGGCTCCTCCGAAAAGTTGAACGTCCTTATTTAATATGTCCAAGGGGTGAACTCCCCACCCAACATAGGTTAGAGGAGAAATCCTACAGGTGGAGGCAGCTCCTTCCCTTCCCATGCATATTGCACGATGCCACCTCTGCATGACTAACAGTTAATTATTATCACTATTGTTTTCTCTTTAGTTCTAATCTTTTTCATTTGTTTCCCGTCTCTTCTTGATGTAATAATCTACACAGTTCTCATCAGTATGTTCCTGCGAGCATTGTTCTTCTTTGGTTTTGTTCTGTCACGGTGTTTCAGCTCAGCTCTGTGACTGTAACAACCTCCAGCTGCTCCGTGTCAAAGTGAAGAAAACAGAGCAGGTCATAATCACACAGTGAAGACGTCGGCTGAGAGAGGTCACATTCATGACCAGGTCTTACCTGCGGGCCACGTAGTAGAACACGGGGTTCCCGGTCTTGGACGTTCCCGCCTGGTAGAAGATGTTGAGGGTCTTTAAGGCTTTAAATTCCTCCTTCTCGTGGACCTGGTGCCTGCAAGACCGAACACGGGGCTGATCAGGATCAGGGTTCATGAGAGCTGCTGTATCTTAAGTCAGCTTTTATTACAGTGGGATTATTTTATATACTTTTTTATTACAGTATATTTTGAATCGCAGGGGGAGTCTATCATGTGACTAAGCCTTCATGTTTAAACTGAGTAAATACTGAATGTATTCTACGGCCAGAGGTCTGCTGACAGACGATAACGAACTATGAACACAACTCAGTTCACTGACAAAGACGTTCATGCACCAAAGAAAGATTTTATGTTGTAAGACTGTTTAAAGACGGTTTGTGTGATCAATAATGAAGCTCTCTGTGTCCTCGTTCAGAAAACAAGTTAACTCTTCTTTCTTTTGCTCACTGCTGAAACACTATTAACCAATCAGATCTGTTTACGCTGACTCACAAGCTCAATACAAAAGTCCTCAAACAGCCGAACTGTACAGGCATCAGTGTGGAAAACAACACATGTTGTTGCTGGGTCGTGGATGTTCACCGTGCTGTGGACCGCTGGTGATTTCAGACAGTCTCTAACTTTAAAGTTTGTGTCCTGTGGATTTCAACCACCTCCACATGTTCCCGTCCTCCATCCATGAACGAGCGAGCAACAAAAAGATGACGAGAAGATGAAGCACAGCTAGAGGCCAACCTCTGCAGCTCGTTCACGTAACAGAAATCTATTAAAGGCGCAGTCATCATGTCACTGTCTGAGTCTCAAGTCTTTAAGACGTCTCACACCAGCTAATGAAACAAATACATGCTCTTGGATGTTTTACACTACACTATTCAATATTCCCATGTGCCTTAAACGCACCATTTTTAATGCGTAACAGATTCAACACCTACTGCATGTTTACAGCCAATTAAAGACACTTTATCTTCGTAGACTAGGAGAGCCGTAAATACCCTGAGATATCGTTAATAAACTATTATACAACAGTAAGTTCAGACCAAGTCGTCTGATTGGACAAGAGGCTTTCCATGAGTGGGGATATAGAGAACAACCTCACTGGGACTTTTCACTCCGTGTATCACTCCGCCTCAGCCAGGTGTTCATTAAGGCCACAGCAGAGCGTGTGTGTGTACGTGTATGCAGCTGGTTCCTCTCAGTCACACAGCAGACTCTCACTTCACTGGCTGCTTTATAAATGAAATCAAACAGATGATTATACATCATACAAAGCTGATCTGTGGTCACATGGTGACACAGGTGCAGGAGAATGTTTGTGTTGCTTGGCAACAACAGTCCAGTTTGGGTGAATAGTGGAACTAGTTGAGTTGTTGGCTGCTTGTGTAACTGTTGAATAAAAGCAACGATGAAGCTGAGAGGAAACAAAAGAGGAAGCAGACTGAACCCAGGAAGTCTATTTAGAGGACTTCTCCTTTAACAGCAGCAACAGACGAACACGTCTCATGTACAGGGAGCACTTATTCTCTGATGAGTTATGTTCAAAAAGGATTGATGTTAAAAATGACAAATTGATTTTGTCTCATCCAGACTCAAGTTATCTGATCGATCAGACTTCAGAAGGATGAAAGTTTCCTCTGCTTCAACACAGGAAAGATCTGATGTACCTTATTCCATCCTTCTGTCAATCAACGTACACAATTTAAAACAAGAGACAATTTCAAATATCATCGCTTCTATAAACGCCAGCTTTGACTGACAGGGGCTTTTTCCAGGGGCAAACTGCTCCTTTAAATATTTATTTAAAGCGCTGATGAGCATTTTTAAAAGAGCAGTTTTCTACTGTTCATTCATAAAGCAAAGATGACTCATTCACCCAGCTGCATTCCTACCTGGTCATGAACTCCTCAAACTTGGAGCTGGTCAGGTTGAGACTGGACCAGTGCGTGTCAGCCACAGGTTTGTGTTCAGGAGGCCCCAGGTAGGCCAGCAGGGTCGCCATCTTGTCAAAAGGTCTCCTGCCTACGGCCTTGTGGTCCCTGGAGGTGAAATCATCACAAACCATGTCATCAAAATGATCATAGTTTATTCTTCCTGTGCTGGTTGAAAAGAGGCTTCCTGACCTGTTACTGGAGAGGTACTGTCCGATCCTCTCCTGGTTGTTCCACAGCAGGCGGTGCAGAGCCAGCACGTTCCCGTCGCTGATGAAGGACAGGCTGTGGTTGACCGAGTCGCTGGGCGGAGAGTCGGAGGCGATGTCCAAGAAAAACCTGTTAAAGAGAGAGAAGAATAAACAAGCCGACAGAGATACTCCACAGTCACTGCTGTAGGAAGAGTTCATCTGAGTTAGCATCGTTAGCATCGTTGGCATCGTTAGCATGGCCTCACCTCCGTGCTGAGTCAAAGTTACTCTTCACAAAGTCGTTAAAAGGCCTCATGTGTTCTTCTTTAGTGAACAGGACGTGGTTGGCAATGCTCTGCAGAATCTGGAGACAAGAATACACAACATTAAAAACAAACAGCAGCTCATCTCAGCACGTCTTCACCTCGCAGCGCGGCCCTACATCCTCCCTCTGCAGATATCTGCAGTGGGGACTAAATGTTTCCCGCCGTCTCGTTTGTGTCAGGAGGAGCCGAATCAGCAGCAGAGTGTACAGAAGACATATGTATTGTTAGTGAGCACATGTTTAAAAGAAGCTCACACTACATTTAAAGCTGAGAGCTAAATAAGAGACAGTCACTGTGTGGTTTATGTTCTGATTGGTCGACTAATCGCTTCAGTAATCGAGTCGCCGATCAGAGTAGTCGTTAGATCACAGCAGAGTTAGAAGTCTTTCTTCACTTCAGCATTAAAGAACAGTCACACGCTCTGACGGGACTTCTGCCCAACACAGGAGCAGCTTCTGTGCTTAAATGGACTGAGCTTATAGAGCTACTCGTCTTCAGGCCACTCGGAGCACTTTTACACTACAGGTCACATTCAGGCCTTCAGGAGCAATCTGGGGTTCAGTGTCTCGCCCAAGGACGCTTTGACTGCAGCGGCAGGGAATCAAACCGCCAACCTTTAACCGACCACAACCGCCCTGTTTTTACTCTATTAGCACTCAAGCTAAGAGTAAACTAAAGCTGCTTTTTCACCAGGAACTACTTTCTAAGGTATGAAAAGGTTCCTGCTGCATGTTTTTGTTTTCACTGCCGTCTTAAGATCTGTGAATATTGTGAATAAAGTCTAATCAGTGCACCTCGTCACTTTATTGATGTGTAGAAGCAAAACATACTAAAAACCGAACTCACTAGTTCTCGGCTGCAGATTTGTTTAAAATGGCGGCTGAGATGACGTGCAATGGGAACTTTTCAGATGAGTCCCACCCCAAAGTTCCCGTACTTTTGTAAAGTACTTCCCAGACTTTTTAAGGGGACTTGTTTTTATGTTTGTATGGGGTATGATAATAATAATATATAATAATATAATAAAGTCCCTGGAACTAAATTTAGACCCTGGTCCCTGTGGAAACACATGGAGTTCCTCCAAAGGTTCCTAGTCCCTGGGAAAAGTTCCTGCAGTGGAAACGTGACTTTAGACGACGGTTTAGTTTTGATCAGCAGATTTGAACATGCTTCTATTTGTTCTCTATTTTTATCCTTTAATACACACTCCCTTTGTGTTAAAGTGTTAGGAAACTATGGATTTAACCATATTTATGACACAACCAAACCACAGTAGCACTAATTATCTCAGATGTCTCGGAATGAGAATACGTTTCCCTTCAGTCAGGTGCTTCTCTGCTTACCTTGGACATGAGTTTGAGGCCCCGCTCTATCCGGGGCAGGGGCTTCTTGTCCAAGATGCCGGCCTCATAAGGAGACACAATGGCCGGGTTGACAAAGCGCAGGAACATGGCGCTGCCCACGGCGCCGATGCTGTTCTGAGGGAACCGCTGACTCACCACCTATGTGAGGAGGAAGAGGAGGGGGCCGGGGAGGACGAAGGAGGGGCAAACAAAGGGGAAACAGACAGGACAGAAGAGAAAGGTTTGAGCAGGGGATCAGGTTCGAGGAGAGGGAAGGAGAAAATATTGACAATGAATTTCAGTACATTAAAGAGCAAAGGAGGGGATGATGGAAAACTAAATATACAATGTGTGACAGAGCAGAGTAAGGCGAGCCATGACAGGAGGGAGACGTATGAATTCATTTTGGGCTGTAACATGAGCCACAAAGCTTCCAGTTAAAGCCCAAGAGAGAGAAGAGAGAGGAAGAGCAAGACAAGACACCCGACCGTTTCCTCTCTGTGGTGAAGGATGGAAACTGGAAGTCATCACAAAATTAAAGGAAGGCGGAGGACAGATGAGCCATGAGTTGTGGTGCGAAGCGATGGATGAGCATCCACAAACATCACAACCTGAGCATCCCATCGCTTTGAAGCAAAGCAGAGCGAGTGTACCACAATCCAACATCACAGACTGGACCGCCTGTCGCTCCCCAAGCTTTTACTGTGACGACCTTCTAGAACACAGATCATCACACCTGCTGCCAGAACATATTTAAGGGCCCTCTTTTTCTACATCCTGGGCTCTAAATAACAAACAGGTACAAAGTGTGTGAGTGTCTCAGTAGATGTGGAACAGGCTGTAACGGCTGCAACATAATCCTTGATGGGTCAAAGGTCGTCCACTAAAAGTTCTTGTTGTTTCCACTGACAGGCTCAGATTGTTATTCTAAGTGTGTGACAACATGACAGAAAGGATCCCTACAGAGATAGACCTTTTTGTTACAGAGGAAGATGATTGTTTTAACCACACACAGACGTTAGATCGCTCTCTGCACACACACCAGACTCCATTCAGAAAAACACTGATTTAAGCTCACAGAACAGGAGCTGATGCTCTGCTGCTGCATCGATCGAGGAGTTAGTTTGTGTGTTTGTGTTATGTTGGATTTCAGCACCAAAGTCACACAGTAACATAAAAAAGTAATCGATCGAGGCAGCAGCAGAGCTGAAAGTCCTTCGTCTCTTAATAATGAATGACCCCGCCCTCTTCCCCGACCTGTCTGACTTCTTTGTAGCCACATCGACACTATCATACCTCTGAGAGATGTAGGGGTGTGTTTGTCCATCGATCGGAATCCATACAGATTCAATGATGACGAGTGAATACGATCGACGCAGAGGGAGATTTCTGATATGGTTAAATGGGTTTATGATATTGTCTCGTGTCATGAGACCCCATCAGGCCCCTGAATTTAATCCAATCAAAATGTTTATGTGGCAGACTTTGTGACCGTTTTGAAGAAACTTGTGATTAACACTCAGCAAGGCCAAGACTAAACACCCTCCAGGGACGACAAAGTGTATCATCCCGTATCACATCATATATCGCATCGTACCGTATCGCCCAGCTCAGGCTTAAGAAATGACCTTTAAATGATGCAAGATATAAGCAAACATAAACATTGCATGGCATAAATGTTGTGATACATGCGTTTCTGATGGATTCAGAACCATGCAACTGGAAAAACAACTGCAAATGAAGCATTACTTTATATTTACACCACTGCCACGTTTAAAGTTAGCAGACAGGATATACATTAGGCCTTGTGGAGAGGAATCAACATCTAATCGACCTCGGGACCGTTTTGACTGAAACTGGACTCTCTGAGGCGGCTGTGAAACATCCTTCTGTCTCTGAGCTCGTTAAATGTTTCACATCATCCGATGATTTCAAACCTCACAAACACAACAGCACAGTCTGCAGTCACATCTTTAAATCACAGACATAAAATACAGATTTACTACATTCACAAACAACACCAACTCCTTGGCTACAAGCAGCAGCCTTTAGACCTCTGCCAGGGTCTGCTGGTGGGACGAGCTCCATTATGTTTGGCTGCAGGAATGAAGCTGCAGACTCGCTCTCCTTTTCATTGTGTTGAGCTGTTATTCACGACGACTGTTTTCATCCAGTCATCATTAAAGTAAGGAAATGCCTACCTTGCTGTTACACAGCAGCATATTACTATAATGGCACAATATCTGACATATTCTTACTGTACAGAGATTAAACCACAGGTAATCTAGACTTCTGGTGCACTCCATCCAGACCAACCAGCTTAACCCTGCTCCATCTACAACTCAGTAATCAGACGCATGAATCAAGCAGCCAGCCTCTGTTTGTTAGTCAGCATCATCTCTGCACGTCAGGAGAGTCTGAATGCTGACTCATTAAACGAGACAGCGTTTAACACACTCCAGCTCATCTTGTACAGATGATGCATCTTTGCATCTTTGCATCTTTGCATCGACCGTGATGACGTCATGTTATCGGAAACATGACCTGTGCTGTAGGTCTGAACTCACCTTTAGAAGTCTGATAAGAAATCTATTTGTAGTTTTTGAACAGAACGAAGTCCCGGGCCTGTTTAACCACAGACTGCATACAAAGATGGCCGACATGACAGCTCCCGAACAGTGAAGCCAAACCCTCTCTATCGCCTCTGACAAGTTTACTTTTAATTAGTTATTTGATGCTGTCAAAATGATGATTGACAGCTCTGTTGACCAATACGGCTCCTGCAGCCAATCAGTTCCAGGTGAGCAGAGCGGAGGACGATCGGCGAGAGGAGACGTAACTAAAACAATCACTACAGTCACTGAAGTTTCCATACCTGTGAACTTTAACCTCAGACCAACACAAGAAGCTGTTCTGCTGTTAAACACGCCGGCGTGCGGGATCCTTGCTGTTATTTTGGTAAGTTAAGTGTGTGTTTGGGTTAGCGGAAGTGGCTACGGCGGCGCCACCCGCCGATCTCTCCTGCGCAGACTCTGGCTCCGTATGACGTCACCATCGCAAGATGGCAGCGCCTATCACAGGGGCTGTTTCGGCATCACTTTTGTACAACGGGAGCAGATGGAGACGCGTCGTCCATCTTTATATACAGCCATACAACACAAAGACCTGAATGTTTTGTTTACAGGTGAATCTTTCATGTTGATAAAATCTGGACTCTGTCTAAACTCATCCAGCTGGTGACAGTAAACTAAACAGATGATTCACAACCAGTGCAAGCAGTGCATTTGTGTTCCTGTCATCTTTATACTGACGACACCAAAGAGTTTGTGTGTTTCAGGAGTCACTATTATATCAAGTCCAGTTTCACTTCCCTACCAAACCTTACATATATTAAGAGCCCGGGCTGTCAGCTGCAGGAGTCAATCCACAGATGATATGAAGACGCTTCAGCTACAAAGTATTCACATATAATTCTTATAGTTATTGTAGTTTTATTATAGGTTTTATATTCAGACATATTGAGCAGTTTTTCAGAGCATACAGGACATGATCGCGGCCCTGCAGACGTCTGCGCTCTCCTCTGCGTCTATCCTCAACTTCCCTCGGGATCTATAAAGTGTCTGTCTGTCTTTCAACCCTGATCCCAAAGAAAGTCAGGGCGATGTGTAATACGTGAATATATCACAATCTTTTGTTTTATATCTGTTAAATTAAAAGATATTAAAGGTTCAAACTGAACTCAATCAGCACAGACTTTAACGGCTGCTTGTTTGTCACTGAGTCCAAAGTCCTTCTGTGAATCTGGGTCTCATATCTCAAACTGCAGCTTCACATCCAATCAGCATGAAGCGTGATGATGTTAGCACACTCTGCTTTTACAGGTGGAGGATTAGGATGAGGTAAAGAGAGAAACTGGAGTCCTCTTTAGACCCATGAGCGCTAAGAAGCAAGCAAAAGAGTGTAAGCTTGATCCAATATGCAGACGACTACCTCCTTTTTACCCCAGTGATTCTGAGATCTTTAATAATGCGGAAAAAAGGAAACCAACCCATGACAGACAGAGGCCAGTTTATCAGAATATTTCATCAACACCAGTCAGGTGTGTGTGTGTGTGTGTGTGTGTGTGTGTGTGTGTGTGTGTGTGTGTCTGTGAGACTTATATACGATGGACACACATGAGTGCAGATGAAATGTTCTGAGAAAACGTCTCCAGAAGTGCAAACAAAGAAAAGATCAGAGATGCCACAGTTTCCTGCAAACTGTTAATTGGAAATACATTAAAATGGCGCCGATATTAGTACAATGATTTTCAGAGGGGGGTTGTACACAAAGTTGAATATGGAGAAAAGAATAAAACATTTCCACCAAATCAAAAACCAAATGAAGAAATAAAATAATCAAATGAATAAAATGCAAAAAAAGCTTTTTTTTTGCTTCAGGGGGAAAAAGTGTCTGAGGGAAAGAAGTTTCTCCAAACTTACTGCTTTTTTGTTTTCCTTTTTTTCTTTTACTGTTGCTTTATTCAGTAGAGAGTGGCAAGTAGCCTACAGAACAGAGATGAGCACAATCATGGTCACAGCACCGGCTACACAGACACACACACACACACACACACACACACACACACACACACACACACGCGCTGCCCTGACCATTCACATCCAGTAAAACAGACAAATCAAAAACTGCTGTTAGAAAAGTTTTCATCACTGCTCAGGGGACATGAAGCGTGTCCATGCATGCGCTGGCGTGGTGTCACTGCAGCAACATTAGTGTGTGTGTGTATGTGCGTGTTGACGTGTGTGTGTGTGTGAACAGCTGCAAAAGGAAATCCAAGATGGAGGATGATAAATCAAAGATGTAAACACACAGGAAATGCAGCCTCTGTGATCAGAAGCCCAGACTTCTTCTTTAAGGTGCAGCTGTGAACATCTCTGAATGAATGTAGAACATAAGGTGTTATTACTCAGGTGTTAAGCTCGAGCTTCCATCGACAGCAGTGAGGGCGAGGCGGCGGCAGCAGAGGTGTGAAACAGCTCTGAGTCACACTGTGTGAACATGTTGGTGTACCGAGTTTACGCTAGAACACCACCTGGTGGACATATTTGGTGTTACAGGTGAGTCAGACGTGATCACACCTGATCCATCAATACATGTGTGCATGCAGAAATACTGTTGTTGGAACATTTATCACGTTAATTAAAGACTTTCTGACCAACTTAATCAATCACTTTGATGCCGTTCATTTGTTGGAACACAAAACTAAATATTCCAAAATAAAAGCATTCTGATATCTGCTTCCATCGTGATCACAGAGCTGCTGTTCACACCTGTTGGCTCAGTGACATGTGAGGAGCTTTGAACACCAGGTGATACAAAGAGTCCTGTGGTGCTGATGTGTATAACATGTGTAAGAGGAAACACGTCCTTATATGGGAGTGATGACACAGAAGGTGTAGATGTTGAGTGTGTACAGGTAAAGGTGTGAGCAGTGTGATGTAGAGAGCAGTGAGCGGAGCAGCGTCAGAGGCCTCAGAGTGGAGAAATGTGGCAGTCCACACACACACACACACACACGCGCACACACACACACACACACACACACACACACACACACACACACACTCAGGTGAGGGCAGAGAGGCTGGGTGGTGAGCAGCAGGGGGGCGTGGTGTGAGGGGGGGGTGTACCTGGTAGAGACAGTGGCAGACGCTGCGTAGCTGTGGGGGGAACTCGTTGGACGAGCCGATGATGGCCTGGAAGAAGCGCTCGGTGATCTGCAGCAGGTTCCTCTGGTTCTCCTCCAGGTTCTCTCCTTGTTCCAGCCTGAGGACACAAACAGGAAGCTGTCAGAGACGATGGAAACGGACCTCCTGCCGTCCCAACGCCCTCAAACGAGTCCTTCCTAACGAGCAGCATCGGAACTTTTTACTTCTGTTTATAGGGCGGGTAAGATTTTTAACATGATCCAGTTTGAATCTACTCAAATATCTTAACTTTGTTCTTCTTGCAAGAGAAAGCTGAAACTATCATGCAAGCCAAGATGTCTGCAGCGACAGATTAAAGGCTCCGGCTGATATGTTTGATTATTATGCAACAAGTCTGCTGCACGCTGACAGATCAGTGACGCAGGTACTCGCCTGGTGGGGTCCACCTCAAAGCTGATGTGTTCAGGGGTGGTGATGACTCCTCTTAATAACGGCTCCAGCAGCTTCTGCAGGTACGCGGCCCCATACACCTGACAACGTTAAATAAAGTCAGTAACACACACACACACGCACGCCCGCACGCACACGGGTCGTCCAGCTGATATTTAAAGTGACACACGCGGCGTCTTCTACCTTGAAGCAGAAGGTCATGATCTTGCTGGCCAGGCTGTTTCCTCTGAACAGAGTCTGCATGGAGTCGGCCAGCTCCACCTCTTTGGAGAACATGTTCCACAGCAGCTGGTAGAGGAGGTGACGGGAGTCAAACAGCGTGACCAGGACCCGGGCCAGCTCGTCCTGCAGATATTACAAACACACACACATCAGTGCTGGAGGGAGCGCTTCATGGAGATATGATGCTGACCCTTTAGACCCCAGAGAGCCCCAGAGCCCCCTTTATTCTGAAATCCTGCAGACAATCAACACACGGACAATAGAGCCCAAGCTTCATATCGTGGTATCACTTTCACTTAGCGTCAGTATTCTGTATTGTATTGTTTTCTGTATTGCTCGTGTGTCTACCTGCCCAGGGACTGCAGGTGGAAAGCAGCTAATCAGCTGAATGTGGTGCAGTGCCTCTCCTCTCTTTAACTGAGACTCATGCATGTTGCACATGGTCCCTGACCAACTAAACAATAAACTAAACTAAAACCGAACAGGAAGTGGGACCTTTGTCTTTTATTTTGAAAGCCAAGAGTCACCAAGTGAAGAACTTCAGGACACTTTTGTTTTATTTTGAAACTTTAATGTTTTCCTTTGAAGGAGTTAGAGACATTGCTCTTACTTTGAAAGTCTGCTGTAATCAAGGGCAGAAGGACGGGTCTGTTCTTCTTTCGGAGCCTGTGGTCATCCAGTGAAGAACAGACATTTCTCTTGTTTTCGGTGTTTGGGACATTTTTCCATTTAAGTGTGAGAGAGTTTTATTTTATTTTTTACTTTACTTTCCTAGTGAAGCGACATTTCCCTTTTATTTTGAAAACCTTCATATAGTGAAGAATTTTCAGTAATATGCTTTTCATTTGGAAGGACAATTCAGACATTCCTCGTTTATTTGAAACCTCAGCGAAGCATGTTGGCGATTTCTCTTTTATTTTGAAAACCTAGTTTTATCCGGGTAATATGTTTGGAGATTTCTCTTTTATTTTGAAAGTCTAACATCATCTGGTGAAGAAGTTTGGGTCATTTTTCTTTTATTTTGAAAGCCTAATGTGATTCAGTGTACGATGTGTTTTGATGTTCGACACAGAGAAATGTTTTGATAGTCTGAAAAGGAAATGTCGTTTTAGTGCTTTTATTTTGTATTTTTTGTAATGTGCTGAATCAAACTGTTCCTGTCTGCATCATGTTTGAAACCAGTCTTAGATCTGGAGGCGGTACCCACCCACTGGGACCCGGGGACCACATTAGCCAGCGCCATGGCGATGGGCAGCTCCCCCTGGTCTCCCATCATGGTGACCAGCTCCACCAGCCTCTCGAAGCGGTCGGCCAGCACCGTCTCTGCCAGCGTGTCGAACTCCGTCCCCTGCTGCAGGATCTTGGTGAGCACCTCCATGAAGGTGGCTCGAGTCTGCAGGTCTTTGTGGTAGCCCAGACCTGCAGGGGGAGGAGCACAGCACTGTGGTGTTCACGGGGGACTCTCTCAGAGGCTGCGAGTGGAGCTGTGTGATGCGGACTTACCGATGGAGTGCATGAGGCCGCTGTCCACGTTGGCGTTGAGTAGGTTGGACATGGCGAGGACGGTGCAGTGACGGAGGGAGGCCAGGCGGCGGGACATGCCTCTCTTACGCCCCCCCACCGCCTGCCCCTCGTCCTCCACCTCGCTGCAGTCGTTCAGCAGGTTCATGAAGAGGGTGAAGTACCTGCACACCAACAGACACAGCTATCATCCTGACTCCTCCTTTCCCCACATGTGCAGGTACATGTGTTTTATCTTTAATCTTAATTTGTACAAATAAAGAACTTAAGGCATAAAAACTGAGCGTATTCTTTAAACATCTTGTGTTGACTTGTTTTGTTCTTACTTGAGGAACAGCTGAGATTTGGCCTCCATCAGCTCGACTCCGTCACCCTCCTCCGGCTGCAGAGGAAGACCGGCTAACAGAGACACCACCGCCTCCATGCTGGCCTGGTCCAGGTCCCTGCACGCACACAGACACACACACACAGACACACACACACAGACACACACACACAGACACACACACACACACACACACACAGACACAGACAGACAGACACACACACAGACGCACAGACACACACACACACACAGACAGACACAGACACAGACACACACACAGACGCACAGACACACAGACACACACAGACACACACACACACACACACACAGACACAAAGGAGACGACAGTGAGGAGGGAGCCGTCTCAGCTCTTTACACAGAGTAGGGTAAATGTCAGAGCTGCACCTCGTCAGACACTTGATGTCGTCATCAGCTGCCTGGTTGGAGGTTCCCATCACCCAGTCGGTCAGATACTCCACCATCTTGTTCCTGAAAACAGAATGAGACCTTACAGACCGACTCAATCGACTGAACCAAGAGGACGGGTTTCTGCAGGTTTAACCTGCATGTAAATTTAACAAGTCTTTGGATCATTATGCACCGACAATAACGTCCAAACTGAGTGTGTGAAAGTTATGAGATCTGCCTCCTTCCATCGACCCCTGAACGTGCTGTTCTGGAGTCTGCAGAGCTTACTGTGATCGGGCTGAACCGTCTGCTCTACACGTTCCTCCATGTTAGTTTTGTTTTGAAGTTTTGTTCCAGTCTGAGCAGTGAAGTTATAAACTTCAGAGGCCAACAGGTTTAAGAGCCGTTTTCATCCGATGCAGGATATTTACATTCAGACTATTGTCGATCTCATCGAGTGTTAAAGACTCTACGAGGAGAGGAGACATTAAGGAGCACAGACCAGCACCAGCTTTCAGCTTCATTCCCGTCTCGCCCTCTGAGTCCGTTAGATGAATACTCTCAGATTTTCTAACACCCCATCTACAACTTTAATTTGACTCTGCGTATGTCAGCTTCTTTTAAGCCGCCGTCTTGCAGCTTCTCCTCTCTTGAACAGTGTCACACACTTCTAAATATAACCGATGTTTTTAGTGTCCACAGACTCTGCAGCAGACGGCTGTGAGCTCGGGCTCGGTTGACGCAGAACTAAAACACTTGCAGTGGATGAAGGAGGTTTATATTTAGAACAAAGTCCTCTCTTTTATTGCATGCCGCCATGTTGACTTGTTACCTGTGTCCGAGGAGAACATCAGTCTGAACTACCCGAGCTCAGGGAAGCTTTCTAACATCCTCCATGAAATGTAACAACAGATAAAGCCTGTGTGGCCGACACTTGTCATCCTGCCTCTGACCTGAACTTCATCTCCTGGCAGAAGGACAGGTCGTCTCGCCGCTCCATCATCACCTCCACCAGCTGGCACAGCTTGGTCTTGATCTGGATGGCGTGGACCATGTTACCCAGGATGCGCACGTACCTGCAGGGCGGAGCACAGGTCTCAGTACAGTGAACATGAGCTATCACCGCGTCAGCTGACTCCACAGACAGAGAGAACCCACCTGACCAGGTTGAGCATCATGGTCTCGATGCTGGCCTGCCCCAGGTGCTCAGAGCTGCCCTCTGTGTGGTTATCCAGCAGGTTCTTCATGATGGCGATGGTCTGCTCCACAAACAGCGTGTTCGTCTCGTTGATGGGAACCTGAGCGCATGAACACCACAGGGTACAAACAGGATGTAAAGCTAGAAGTGAGGTAACATGACATCAGTCCAACATGCTGCTGTAACAGGATCAGTCCAACATCAACACAACGAGCTGGAAGCTGACGTGAGGACATGACTGTGTTCAGAAGCTTCACTCTTGTGTTCGTACAGCCTGAAACCTGCAGGTAGGAACTGGAGCACTGCTGATTAACCTGGAAACATGTTGACACTTCAGTTTATTTCAACTTCCCTTTAAACCGCCTCAGTCAGAAAACACAGCTGCACGGCCAAGAAGACGTTTACAACAGAGCCACAAGGGTTCAAGTTATTCTCAGTGTGCTTCTACAGCTGCTCAGGATGATCATTCAGACCTTTAATACTTAGACAACAGATACATGTGCTTATTATTAATGTCATAAAATGTTACATTCATAAGAACTCAGAGGAGACACTGGCTGGATCGACTACCTGTGATGCTGAGTGACCATAGAGAGAAGAAAAGCAAACTGTGTGAGGAGCTGCTGCTGCACTCACCGGCCCCTGCGTGTCGAAGAACTTCCCGATGCTGTTCCTCAGCTTGTTGAACAGCATGGGGTAGAGGGCGGGGCTCAGCTCCAGCCCCAGCAGGTCTTTGACGTTGGTGCGCACGTGGAGGCCGACCCGGTCGTGTCCGCATACCAGCAGGGCGAGCAGCCGGTCCAGGAAGCGGCTGACGGGCGTCTCGCTGGAGGCCGAGGAGGAGCAGGAGGAGCCGGCGGGGTTGGACACGTCGCAGGGGCCCATGGAGATCATGGAGTGTTTGCGCTCGCTCATGGGGCCCATGGGGGGGCTGTAGGTGGCGGGGCCGGGGGTGCTGCGCTGCTGGAGACAGACGCCGCCCAGAGCGCACAGGAAGCCCGTCATGTTGATCCACTCCTGCTGTGAGGGGGGGACAGAGACGCTGAACGGCAGGAGAACACCAGAAACACTACGGAGCTGCAGGACGGACTCAACACAGCATCTGAAGCTCCACAACAGATGATGCTGATCATCTTTATTGATTAACCTGCCGATCAATGTCAGGATTGATGGATTCATTGTTTAATCTACCAGAAGTCCAAAGATCATCAGTTTCCTGAGACGCTCACGTTTAGGACGCTGCACTCAAAACATGTTGGAGCTTCATGCAAATCAATTTTCTTTAAGTCATCTGAAGGATCAATCGACTGATCGTTGCAGCTTTAGTCCAAACTGTCTGCAACTAAGCAACCGTCTTACAAGTAGTAACCTGCAGGCTCTGCATTCACTGCCTTTCCCTCAGTGCATCAGGTATATGAACTTTGATCTCTGACACTCTTACCTGCCCGTCGTCGGCTTTGTTTTTGGGGAAGTTGAGAATCTGTTTGGTGACCTGGTCCCACTTAGCGTACGTGTCCTCCCAGGCCTGAAGGAGGAACCAGCAGACGATTACGTGTGCAGAAAAGAAAGATGAAACATGACATCAGTTCATGAATGGAAATAGAACAGTGTGACTAAAACTGTAATTTCAGTGTGTGCACCTCGATGTTTCCAGGTGTGGGGTGCTCTATCCTCCTCAGTAAGGCCATCACCCTCTTCTGCAGCGTGGAGCGACCTGTGGAAGCAACGCCCGAACAGGGAGCACGTTTATTCTGCTAGTAGGACAACGAGCACAGAGATTTAAAGATGTGCATCATTTGTGTTTCCATCATCAGATCAGCTCCATAACCTGTGGAGCCAGCGCGTTTCATGTCCCCCTAATTATGACAGAGTTTGACGTTCCCTGTTTTTTGTAGCTCTGCATGTTTGAACTTTTCTTCGTCTTTGTTAGAGACAAACACTTTCATTCATTTTCTGGATTCATGGATCTGTTTAGTCTGTAAAAAAACAAACGCTCCCTTTGAGACTCGATTCATCTCTCAGCAGCACTGACCTGTCCCCATCATGTTGCTGACGGAGGCCAGCTCGCTGAAGGTGGCGTAGTTGGGCAGGATGTTCTGGACGGGCACCTCGTCGGCGGCGCTGCGGATGTCGGCCTCCTCACAGAGGTGACGGAAACACGACATGGCCACCAGCACGGCCTCGGTGTCCGGACTCCACAGGAACATGTAGAGACTCACCTCCAGCTTCGTCTGCGCCTGCCGGCAGATCGGGATCCCTCCGCCCATCGTGGCACACTCCTGAAACATCCAGAGGAAGAACAGGTTACACACGGACAGACGGGGTTTAGTTTGGTGTTCCTGTCTGACACCTGAGGGGCCACAAATCAGCTGCTAGAGGAGGAAACTCAGTGTGCCACGGCTCCAAGCTCTGCACGGAGAGAGAGGTCGAACAGCCGTCACGGGGTCACCAAGTCTTTTACTTTGAAGGGACAAAAAATAAAATATAATACAAAGAAACAAAAACCATGTTCAACTTGAACAAAGAAATAAACTAATTATGATGTTTAAATGTTTAACAAACAGACCCAGACTCACTTGACCTTCTGACACGGGTCAAAGGTCAGCTCTCAGGTCATATTGTGTCCACCTTAAACACCTCTAACGTGCAATAAGAGATAAAACTGTTGGACTGAATCTTTGTAATTAATATAAAGTCATTAATTAAAGTATCTGTTGGATTATTGTATGGAGACAAAAATCGTCTTTCCTCTCCTTCCTCCTGGTTTTTCAAAGTAAAAGTCGATTGGATCAACAGAGCTCTAAAGGGACTACGTATTACACACGTTGTCCAGGGGGGGGGCGCCAAAATCCACACAATAACAGTTCCTCACAGCTGCTGTAAACTAAATATCTGATGTTTGATACTGACGCTGCTTCATGAGGAAACAACATCTTTTATTTCTTACGTCTGATAATCTGCAGCGTCACTGTGTCGATACAGAACTCCCACAGCAACATATAAAAAGTCAAAGTTATCCCAGTCCTACTCAAGATCCAAACCGATAGCTGCGATCCGATCACATGACTACTGAACACCTGGTTCCTGCAGACAACAGCCGGGCTCTGGAGCTCAGGGTCGGGTCAGTACCTTGTTCTTGAGCAGAAACTTGTTCCTGCAGATCAGGATCTCCCGCAGCCACTTGAGAACTTCTGTCCCGTTAACCATCTGCTGACCGATCAGTTTACGACAGATGAGGAAGAGAACCTGAGAGCTGCAGACGGAAACAACGACAGGTGAGCGTCATTTACCTGTCGGCATCAAAAGGGCATAAAGACTTCCTGTGTTTCTCACATGGAGACTTTATTTAACGTAGGAAACAGGTGGAGTCACAGAGACAATGTTCTTCATGTTTCTGTCCGTCTGAGGAACACTACTCTGTTACACCTGTCCACCACAGAGTGAGACAGGTGCACTCCTTAAAGTGAAACATCTCACACTGATGATCGGACATTAAAACATTTCATCGGACTATTCTAAGTCAGGTCAACGTCCCTCTGTAGATCCTGTAGTTTTAGAATGCTTTGTGTTTAACACTCGTCAAACTGGGAGCAGATACAAACGTACATCTGAAATCTGATCAAACTAAAAGCTAAACTGAAACATGTGAAGGAGCCTGAAGGCGCTTCAAAACAAGCACACACAGCTCTGCATCTGACAGCCTGGTCTCCATGGAAAGATGAGGACTGTTTGGTACCTGATGTCCCAGAACGTCTCGATGGGGGCGTCGGGGTTCCACAGCTCGATGGTCTCCGGCTGGTGCAGAACTAACAGAGCCTGGAACCGGACACAAGGCCGAGAGGAGGAGAGAACCAGGAGGAGGAGAGAACCCGGAGGAGGAGAGAACCAGGAGGAGGAGAGAACCAGGAGGAGGAGAGAACCCGGAGGAGGAGAGAACCAGGAGGAGGAGGGACGGGGATCAGGAGACGTGTTAAAGGACAATTACACAAAATATTATACAAAAGAAGTAAAAAAAAAAATCTCCATTTCACAGAGTTGAACTTAATCTATGTGTGTGTGTGTGTGTGTGTGTGCGCGCGCATGTGTGTGTGTGTGTTTCTTTCACTTTCTATGTTTCACCATGTTGCCGTTTTTTAAACTCTGTTAAGTTTGATCAAACTAAG